>NW_026889805.1:7342500-7480000 GCF_033153115.1 Saccostrea echinata | reverse complement strand
CGATTCCATTATTTTTGCCTTAAGAGTTTTGCCTTTTATTGAAGAAACTTTCCAGCTAGGTAATAAGAAACTCCAATGGAATCAGCTTTTTATAATGAAATTCTATGTGAAATATTTTATGACCTTAAAAGACCCCTATTGATTTTGAGATCAAAATATTAATGGTTTAACACAAACACACACTCACACACACACCATCTTCGATAGTTCTCTCTCCCCCCCCCCCCCCCCCCCCCCCCCCCCCCTTCAAATTGGTGTGCTTTGCCTTAAATAATTTCATAAGTACAGTATATAAACAGATTCATATGACTACATCATAATTTTGTTTCCATCAATTATTTAAATGTGTAAACTGTCATGTGTTGGACATGGACTTACACTCATTAACAAATCGAAATCACTGAGGAATTTAAATAACAGTTTGTCAGCATAATTCCGGCACTGAATTTCCTGAAACTTTGTAGGTATTTCAGAATAATGTATAGATTTGTATATTACCAAGAAATTTTGATTCCATTATTTATCTAGAAACTTCAGCCCAGTTAAATTTGTAACATACAAAGATTTGAATGTCCTTATATGCAAGAAGTTTTGATGTGATGATTTTTTGCAAGTAATGCCCCTTTTTTGAATTATACTGTGTATTTAAAATGCACTGTGCCATTCATTACGTGTTGCATTGTCGAGTTTTGGGGAAGCGTGGGGTATGTGAGCTTGCTCACTTTTTCTTTCATTTAGAATGAACCTTAATCGTAATTTATATTTAGGTTTATATAAACTTTAATTTTATTTTTCAGTGAAAAACTTGTCTTCAGTGATGAAGAAGATGACGATAAAGAAAGGTAAGTAGATGTAAAGATTAAAAATCATCATGAAGAATTACCAGAGAAAGTGCTAGAATTTTAGGCCCCCCAAAAAATTGATTTTTAGTTTCTCGGGCCAAAAATTTCAATGCCACAGGCAGTTTTTTTCTGCAGGTGTCATTTCTTTTTTTCTTGTAAATCAACAAAATGATGAAATATACTTATTATAATTTTTTAGGTTTTTGGAGTCTTGTTTATAATTTGATTATTATATCAACTTAAATTAATTTTAGTCCAAACATTTTATAAGTCAAGAGATATTTTGTTTATAAACGTATATACTTAAGACGTCTTTTTATTAGCATGCGTGAAAAGAGAAATAACTGAATTTTCTTTCGCAACTTGGAAAAAGTAGAAAATTGAGCTATTTCCCTTTTCAATGTCAATAGAATTGATCGATGTGGCAGTGTTTGACCTGATGTGGCGGTGTCTGAAAAAACTAGACACAATTTTTTTTGCTTCATTGGAATTTGATTGATGATACATTTTCAGTAGTAAATCTCGGCCTAGGAGAGGTGACAAGAGAGAGAGGAAGGACATTATGAATGAGGAAGATGATGGTGGCAAGGTGTGTGATTTTTTTCCTTATATTCCATTGGTTTGGTTTTAAACATGCTTTTAATATTTGTTTCAGTAATAAAATGCATACTTTTCAATATCTGTACACTCGTTAAGATTTGTTGGTACTTGGAAAGATGTTGTTACTCCAAATTAAGAATAGAAGGTTCTCAATACTGTTTGAACAGGAAGTATACCCTTGGTGCAGTACACACAGTTTAAATATTTCTCTTGATGTACAGGACATGCATGCTTCATGTATATAATGTTTTATGTGTGCAGGGAGAAAGAGGATCCAATATGCCAAGAGAGGCCTGGGGTGGTGGACCTGTTCCTCCCCAATATAGAGGCAGACCTCCTATGGGAATGGATGGGGTAAGAGAAATCTGCTCATAAGTATTTAATTTTTAAATGTAGAGTTTTCCGTTTGCTGATTTTGAAGTCTGTTTTTCAGAGGTGGCAGATGCCTCCATTTGATTATATGGGACCTCCCCCAAGAGGACCTCCATATCCACAGTATAGAGTACCCCCTCCAGGTCAACGTCCACCAGGGCCATATCCCCACCCCCAGATGACCCCACCACATCCCCCGCAAAGTCCTCAGAGTCCAGGACCAAGTCCGAGTCCAAATCAGACTCCAAAAAAGAGTGAGACAAAAGATGAATTGGAGGAGGAGCTTTGGAAGGAGAAGCGCCTGCAGCGAACAGAGGAGATGTCAACTGCCATCCAAAGAGCTCGTCAGAGACGTGAAGATGAGGAGAAACGAATGGAAGTGGAGCGGAAATCTGCTGCTGCAGAAAAACTTAGACAACTGGATGAACGCAGCAAGAAACGTGAAGATCGGGTGTGTGAACAATTCTGGTTTCCAGTTTTACGCAGAAATGAACAGAACTAAAAAAAATTTTAATTTCAGTTTTCAATTTGCCTCTTATAGATAAGTCCTCTCTGAATTGTTAAAGCTTTTTTTGCATTTTAAAGGTTATTAAGAACATTTACTAAAGGTTAGCAATAAGCTAACAATTCAGATACAAATAAAACTTGTAGGTTGTATGATCATTCTAATATCATGTTGTCTATTATTAGGATGTGGAATCTGACAGCAGGTCAGAGGGAAGGTCAGAGGGAGGAAGATCTAGTAGAACACCATCTGAGAGTAGCGAAAAAGAATTCAAAACTCATAAAGAACAGCACAAGCACTCAGAGGTAGACTTACATTTCTATCAAAAATGTAGTCTCTTTGTGTTTTTCCCAACATTGATACAAAGTACATTTATCATAAAACTGTTAAGTAATCTATCCCTAGTGCAATGAGCTGTCATTTCAAACTAGCAATTGATAACTCAGACATATAAAATGGATTAGACATGTACATACTTTTTGCAACTTCTGATCATTGTCATCAAAGAAGAAGGTGTTCTGTCCCTGCAAACCTTTGAATTATAGATGTTGCCTGGAACATAACAGCACACATTTAGCACATTAGTGGTCCAGATACTGCATACTTTCAAGGTCTTTTAAGGTCACCTGAGTTGCTTAGATGACCTATTGCTATCTGTTTTCGTCTGTTGTTGTCTGTTAAGATTTGAACATTTTAAGCTTTTACTCTGGAACTGCAGAACAAATTTTGACCAATTTGGTATATAGCATCTATTGGCGAAGGGGAAAAAACTGAATTTCATTGTATCGGCCTCTCAGAGACTTGAGGGTAGGGGCCAAAACCATCAAAATGAATGCAATCTTCAAAAATCTTCTGTACATTCTGAACATTAGGCAGTCAAACTGTTGGCATGATCATAATAAGCATTGAGCCATCTACTACCGAAATTGTGAAATTCTTGGCCCCAGGGTCAAGGGTTCTGGAGATGGGGCAAGCTTTAATGATCATTAAGTGAAAATGCTTAAAATCTTTAAAAATTTTCTCCTTTCCCCCAGTAAAATTAACAGATAAGCTAGGTGCATTGTTATCATGAGCAAACTTATTAAATTTGTGACCCCAGGATAATGGGCTCTTGAGGGGGCTCTATTGATTATATAGTGAAAATGCATTTTTTCTATGAAAATCTGCTGCTCTGCTTCTGAGCATCTAAGAGGCAAAGTACAAATATGTAATAAGCAAGGGTATTTTTACCAGAAAAGTGAAATTCTCTACCTTTTGGTCAAGTATTCTGGTGCCAGGCAGGCCTCTATCAATTTGTTTTCTACTACAAGAAGTTATTTCCCATTGCGATTCACCTATTATAATTAATCACTGTAAATAATGTAACTAAAAGGTCAATTGAGTAAGAAATTTATGCAAGAATTTTCATAATATATAATACAAAAAGTACTGTCATAGTTTTAATTGTCACATAGACTTGAAAATAATAGGTAAATAAAAATGAGACAAAAATGCCTCATTTCTGTACATTAAATGTTCTTTTAAGACCAAGAAAGGCCATTGAGAGAGAGATTGGAATGGTTTACTAATTGTGTTCAAGCATTATCATTTTATTTATTTTAAAAGGTTGTACTGAAAAATGGGAAGTACAGGCAAGAGTAAATAGATACTTTAAGATTTATTACAGAGTACTAAACTACTATTATTTTCTTGATCCCTGATCATCCCATTTCTCTTGCTTTTGGGCGACGACATAGCTTAATCAATCAGTTTATTTTGTTTTATTTATACATGTACTTCTATGGATCCTTTACAATGTTGTATTATACTCGGGTGACCATTAAGGTCCTTGGGCCTCTTGATATTGAGAGTTAAATATGAAGTCATTCCCATTCAGCAGTAAAATATATCTTTCAGTCCAACAAAGCCAGCTCAAGATCAGCTGTTCCACCACGGTTCCAGAAGCAGCTTTCTAATGAACATCCACCTACATCAGTGAGGCAGACAGGTCAGGGCACTCCTACATCACCACAGCCCCATCCTCAGATGAGACCAGGGCAAGGGGGGCCTCCACCTCCATGGTTTTGGCACCCATCCATGCAGATGCCTCCTTATGCTTTTGGAAGACCTCCAGTAGATATGCAGGGTAAGTCTTGCTTATTGATATGGTGTGTAATGGCGCAAGTGCTATTCTTTGAAAAATGGGGGGGGGGGGGGGGTTGGTAGGTACTTTTTTTTTACCCCACGACCCATACATTTTAAATTACCTTTAACCCACCTCCATCAAATTCAACAGGCTTTTCATGCAACCACCCTTCTGAATTAATATCTTATTTTAATGAATGATTTTTTTTGGCCATGTTCTATAGAGAAAAAGCTATGCAGGGAGAAGCTGAGAGCCTTATTATGACTTGTATGTTTATGCAACTTGTAACATTATTATGAAATCTGTATAAATTCATGCAAAACTGATGTAGACATAACTTTGACATTCCTTCAATTAATTGAAGTTGTATATGTTGAATATTTCTGCTCTTTTGGTGCAATGTACAACATACTTTAATCAGGTGAATTCAGTAGGTATGCTCTGATTTTCTTCACAAGTAATTTAATTCTTTTTCTCGTTTTGCTTAGAAACAATCCCAATTTTATTGGTAGTTTCTAATATTACTAACCAATGATATCATTTTTGATTAAATTGGCAAAAAGCAGTACATGTATGGAGGCAAAGCCCAAGGAATATTAAATCTGGTGTCCTCAAATGTCCACCACTGCCATCGCAATTTTATTAGCACATGCTTTTACAGTTATCTGCCCTTGTTTTTGTTTGTTCGATAATGGTTTCATTCCAAGTGTAACCACACTAGCTAATAATTCGAGCAAGCGTTTCATAAAAAGTAGTTATTAATTTATATGAAAAAGGCAAAATATATTGCAGTTGATTATTTACAAGGTAAATACAACCATCCCTAACAATATTTGTTGGAGGACAATCATTCATATGAATTTTGATTGCTCCAGACCAACACTACCCATGAAAAAATGCTGTATAAAACTTTTTTTTTCCAAGGGGGTCTTTTTCACAATTTCTGTTCCATCTGCAAGGATTATTTGGAATGACATTGAATGTCTTACAAGCTTTTGTATGCACTTAAAGTACTTGTATAAATTTCCACGGTAAATTTGTGACAGTGTACATAGGTCAAATGTACCCCAAGTACGTCTACAGTATACTCTTATGTACTGTCTGACCCTCCAGTACATTTTTTCCTGGAATAGCCCTAAGAATGAAACCAGTCAAATTGTTAAGACACTTGGAGATACTAAATGTTTGTTAATGAAATCTTGCTGTTTTAGGGATGCCAATGTATCCACCAATGCGGCGTAGAAATGACAGTCATGGTTCTGGCAATGATGGTCAAGATGGTGAGGGAAGACCAGAAGGATATGAAAGGGGTGACCCCAGACAGTTTTATCCTCCAATGCCTCCACACCTACAGTTTGATGGGCGTGGACCTCCACCTTACTTTGATCAAAGAATGTTTTCAGACTATGAGAAACAAATGATGGAATATGAAAGAAGGCAGGATCAGGACAGACGAGAAAAGGATCATCGAGCTGATCGTAGTTATGAAGAGGAACAAGAGCCTGAAACAAGAGCCCCAGAAAAAAGAACACCCCGACTACAGAAGGATCCATTCGATGATACACCTGATGATAGATACACTCCTTCACCCAAGTAAGTACACATGTACTTTTTTGTCCAAAAATATACTAATTATTAATCAGTGTTAAAGGAAGAGAAACCTAGCTGTAGAAGGAAAAAATCATATCTGTTAAATTACTTTTGGTTATTTAGGGATTCAAAGAAAGAGAGTAGGTTAGAAGATAAGAAAGATGAAAAACAGTCAAAAGAGGATCTGAGAGAAAGAGTGGATCATTATGATGACAGAAAAGAACGACGAAGTGATAAAGGTAGCGACCGAAGAGATGATAGAAAAGATAGAGAAGTTGACTCGCAGAAGAGTTACAGAAACAAGGAGGGTCGTTCCAGTAAAGCTCCATGGTCTACAGATGATGGAAGTCGATCTTACCGGGAAAGTAAGAACTACGAAACCTAAATACTAGAATTGACCATTGTATGTTATGTTAACAAGAAGAGTTTATCTGTACTTTAAATGTCCACTTTCAGAGAGAGAATATCCAAACTGTCCCCCACCTATTCCTGCTCAACAATCACAGCAGAACCTTCCCCCAAGATCCAACTACACTACACTAAAAAGACCTTTATCAAACACTAATGACAGGAAAGCTGAATATATGAAAGAGCAAAGCGAGGCAAAATCAAAGTCAACAAGCAAGGTAAAAGTTTTTTAGAAAATAATTAAGAGTAGACTTTGTGCATATTATAGTGTATTTGTGTTGTATGTAAAAGACATTTTGATAAAAAAAATTTTTTTTTTTTAGGATCAACAAAGAGATTTCAAGTCTGGTAAAGAAAACAAGTCTGCAGAAAGAGAGGAGAGGTAGATTTTTCTTTTGTGTTTTAGTAAGCTGAACAGAAGACAAGTTTCAAGTGTACATGTTTATTTGGCAATTTTATTGTTTTTCTTTACCAAATTATTGTCAAGCTGCAACTTTGTCTCTTTTTTATTTGTGGAGGATTCAACTATAGAATGTTGTTCAAATATCTATATAATAACATGTATGTGTTGATTAAGGTAAACTTTGCAACACTTGCTTGAGCTTAATTCATAATTTGCAGTCATACTTTTATTAATATCTATACATGTATTTATGTAAGTTGTGTAGAATTCAAGGTCACAAATTCACAACTGGTGGAAAAAAAATTGCACATTTATTTTCAGTCAAATTACTTTTTTCAGACCAAAGCAGATAGATGAACAGGACAAGAGCATGGACCGGTCTGAAAAAGTAGACTCAAATAAAGATAAGCAGCAGTCTAAGGTAAAAGAGGACCGAAGAGAAAAAGAAGATTCAGTTGGGCGAGAGGAAAGACCGTCTGCATGGGATAAACCATTGCGAGATGATGGAAAAGGAGATAGACGTTCTGAAAGAAGTCAACCACCATTAAAGAAGAAACGGGAAGAATACAATCAGGAAAAGTCAGACAGAGACAGGAGACAACCATCTTCTAGAGCCCGTGAGTTCGTACGGGGAAGAGGTGGCAAAGTTACCAGGGGAAGCAAACCTGGTACCGCTCCTAGCAGAGGTGGTCGAGGAGGTAATCGTGAGGGTTTTCCCCGTAACTATGATAGACGTGGAGGGGAGAGAACCAGCTACCGAGTTGAGAGGTCTAAAGCATTTGGTGGACAGTGGTCAGATCATGTAGATGAATTGGAGCTGGAGGAAGAAATGCAGAGGAGGAGAGAGAAAGCTGAAGAAGTTGATTATGATGGAGAGGAAGGATCCAGATCACCTGAGGAGTTTGTGGATCAGGCTAACTCTGGCAAAGTCAGGGAACAGAAAGAGAGGAGAGCTAGTCAAGAACAACAGAAACCAAAGCCGTTCAGCTGGGAAAACCGAGCAAAAAATATGGAACTGAAGAAGGAAGACAGTTTAGAAAAGCAGAAGCAATTTGAAGAAGAAAAAAAATTGGATGAGGGTCAAATAAGTAGAAAGCCACCAGCTGATGAGAGGTGGGAATCTAGGAATGGCCGTGGAGGCTTCCAGCCTAGAGGTGAACCTTCAAAGAGAGGAAGAGGAGGTAAAATTTTGTGCTGGGAATTCTGAATTTGAAAGCATTTAAAACTCATTATTAAAAATTGTGTTGCATTATTTGATTTGAAGATGCAATATGCTTACTGTTTTACTCCAATTTTGATTCAGGATCTTCAAGTACAAGAGGACGAGGAAGAGGTTCTATGCGAGAGTCAGGAGAACGAGGAGAAAGAAGAAATTACTCAGCTCCATCAAGAGGTGGAGGATTTGGCCGTCAAGGACAAAGGGAAGGGGGAGAGGTCTCCGAAAAAGGCCCACCCAGGTAATGCCATATACATGTTATTCAGAAAATTTTCCATGTAAATGATGCTTTTGAATTAATTATAAGCTTGTAAGTAAAGTAAAATGTGATTTGGTTTGCATATATTTGTTCATAGGAAAGAAAACAGAAGGCAGGAAAGATATCCCCCACCCCCACGATTTGCCCAGAAACGGGGGGGTTTAAACGAGAGGGGGAGGGGTGCTGAACGTGGTCGTGGCCGCGGCAGAGGTCGTGGTGGTAGTGCCCCTCCCACCACTGCTCTCCCTGTTAAGCGACCACAGCTAAACAAGGAGAACTCGCAGGAATATCCTGAAGGGGAAGAGTGGGAAACTGCCTCAGAGAGCAGTGATGTGTTGGAAAAAAAGGAGTCAAAAAATGACGTGAAAGACAGAGACAAAAGAGATTCAGCAGGGAAGAAGTTCTCTAGTCAGCGGCCTCAGGGTGATAGACAAGGCAGAAAGGGGGGTCAAAACAATGAGTGGAAAGCTAATGGAGAGGTATATCAAGGGAGAGGTGCAGGAAAAGAAAGTGGGTCAAAAAACGGGTCAGGTAGGGTTCATCAGAGGGATGGACCCCGAAAGCCATTTGGTTCAAGTAAAAAAGAACAGAATAGTGTGTACAGAGTGGGAGAAGTAGTACATGATGATCCAAATGCTATCCAATCAGCCATCAGCAATCTCGATCAAAAGTAAGACTCTAATTAATATCAGTTTATCTGAATGTTACAAGTGATTCTGAGATGTTCTAAGTGATTATGAGAACTTTTATTTTAGAAACTTGTATGGCAGGAAAGCAGACCTCAGTGATGTCTCCAAACCAGTAAAAGTGGAGGAGAAAAAAAATGCTCTGGCAAATATAGACATCAACAACTATGCAAGTATGCATATTTGTAAGCTTTTTTCACCCTTAAACTTATATGATTTACTTTTATATTCTACCTTATTTCATTATTTGTGTTTATTAGGTGTGGTTGTTATTGATGAAGTACCAGAGGTTACCAACGATGATCCTGCTTTCCTGTTTGAACAAAATGATGGTTTCCAGGAAGTGACGTCCAAGCGTACTATTAGGAGTAAACAGAAGGCTCAGCAAGAAATCGAGCTCATGAAGCAAAAAGAACAAACCAAAAAATCTGTCTCAAAGGTATCACTTTCTACTCTGTACATAGAATTTTGATAGGCATTAATAAAGAACTTTCTGCCAAATGAGGAAATTATCATTTTTAAACTGATTAGTGATGACAATCTTCATCACCTACCGATCTGATGGCATATGATTTTCCTTTCCTTAGATGTACATACATGTATATATAGATGATAGAAAAATTTTAAATTGGAAAATTATGTATGAGTAACAGTGCAATCAGTTACATGTTTATAATCTATGAGAACAGATGCATAAATTTTTCTCTTTGTCTTCATAGCAGATCGAACCTTAATTTTTTTAAATTTTTTTTTTTCACTTTGACCTAGGATTTGTAGATGTGCATTCATGCAATGAATATGACATTAATATTCAATTTTAGGTTTATTACTTGGATGTACTTTCCTTTCATTTTAAATATCATGATGTAGTTATTTCTCATTAGATATGCTCACAAAGCTTTTCAACATTGCATATTGCCTATTAAAATCATATGGTACTCTTAATGTGAGATGACCATCAAACCACCATCTCTTCCGTCCCTCCCTCTTATTTTTTTTTTAACAGAAGTGCCAAATTATTTTCTTCAGAATGAAACACCAGTATCTGTTGTTATATAACATGGGTAATATTGTGTAACTTGTACATGTATATGGAATTGTGTTATGAGCAAAAGCTGTAGAAATAAAATGCCAAATGAGGAAATCGTAAACTTGGAACTGATTACAGATGACAATATTCATCACCTACCGATCTGATGGCATATAGTTTCTTCAGTAAATTTTGTTCAAGCCCCAACTTCATATGATAACATCATTGTCAAGGGAGAAACATTTTTTTTTGAAGGACAAGCCATCCACCCATGCTTCCAGAAAATCTGGAATGCAAGTTAAATATATGCTAGACAAATGTCGGTGAAGATGATTTTATGAATGTTGATAATGTGACAGGTCTTTCCAATGATATTGTTGAATGAAAATAATACTTCTAATCACATTTGCAGTCCCTGAGTCTCATTTCATTTTGATTTGTAAGTCAGACTTTGCCAACAGATGTGTTTACAGGTAGTGCTTTCAAAGTTATGCTTCAATTTATATATATCTTTCAGAGAATATTATTTTTCTCAATTTAATATGATATGACATCTAAAGGCTTTGTGGAAAAATAAATTATGATAGAATCCTAAATGATAAAGATTTAAAGTACTCTTACTCTTGTGAAGCCAGAGGATGAAAAAACAGTTGGAGCTGCTTTTTTGATGACAATATTCATCACCTACCGAACTGATGGCTCATTTTCTTTTGTTTTATGGAAACTAAACTTTTATTAAGGATACATAACATGAACAAAAATTTGATGCATGGATTGATATATATTTTTTGACTGATTTTGAAGGGAAATGACAAATAATCAATCCCTAAAAAATAAAGAAATCATAAGTTTTTGGTGCTCAGGTATGCAACTTTGTATCATTTTCTATGTTATTCTATACAAAATTTTGCACATATTTTTGACATTGTAACAAAATCTTGCAAAATTTGCCCACTTAAACTTGAAAATATCATTCAGATTACCTTTTTGAATATAAATCTATGAGAAATATTGCTGATTTCTGCAAAAGTTTGTGTTATTTGTCCTTAAGCATTTATGATGGCTCTAAAAAATGTGTATTTTATATTGCAGGTTGTTGTAAAACCCAAAAGTGTACATGTGAAAGTGAGTGTAGAAAAACCAAGATATAAAACCAGCAAACTACCTCCAAGATTGGCCAAGAAAAAAGAAATGATGGAAAAGGAGAGAAAAGAGGCAAAGGGGTTTGAAATGAAGATAGAAAATTGGGACAATGAATTGGCCAATAATATTCCTACTCACTCTGACAACATGGGCATTTCTCGAGATTCTAAAGGTAACATTTTCAGAAGTATTGTGCATTTTCAGGTTTGTGTGTTTTTGTTTATTGAACAGATATACTTAAGTTCTGTACATTGCAGGGATTCCTAACATGAATATGATGCCACAAGTAACTACAGGGCAGATTCCAAATTCAGTGACCATTCAGAATAGCAATATGGGATCATTGGTGACAGCTCCTTTACCTGTGGCCAGTGCATGGGGTTCCAAGCCTCCCATATCTTATGCTGCAGCAACTGGATCTGTGGAGAAACCTGAAAATCATGACAGTGGAGTTGATGTTAGTGACCAACCTAATTCTGCGAGTTCCTCCACGCGAAGCTCCCCAAGTGCAGAAAATAAATTGAAGAATGAGAAGGTGACAAATGTGCCCCACACCCCAAAGTTTTGTACATTTTTAGTTGGATCACCAAAAAAAATGTAGTGAAAAGTTTGCATGGATATTTTTTCAGTTTTGTTTATTTGGTTTTTAAAACCAGAATTAACAACTGAATTCTTCTAATTTGTCAAAAATGTATTGAAGATCTCCTTTAGTGACCCAATACCCCAGAACGAGCTAAGTAAAGATGTCAATTTTTTTCTGCACTTATCCAAATGTCCCAAGAGAAATATTGTATTCTTGCTTAACACTTGTATCGATGTATGTTCATCTCTGCTTGCTTGTTGCATATCTTTTTAAGATAAAAAGTAATATTTCTGTAAACACTTATGAAATTTTATGTCATTTTTTTTTCATTTAGTTTGCATGTTGAAGCTCTTAAATTTGTATTCCATAACTGTTGTTCAATCATGCTTCAAATTTTGACTTGCAATGAAGGATCATTTAAATTTGAACAAAAATGCAACTCTTTCACATATTTAGCTTGCTTATTACTTAGTATGCTGTTAATACATTGTATATAAAGGACAAATATATAGATGCTGATACTGTAATTATCTTGCTATTTAATTGAATATCCTAAATTATTAGGCAATACAACAGGAAGATGATAAACTTGCCCATAATGACAAGTCATTTGGATCTCCAAAACCACAGAGACAACCCAAGGTATGTTATATTGCAAATAAAAAAAATGTGTAAGTGGCTTTTCAGAATAATGAATGAATGGACTTTTTTCAAGGCTTGTAATATTCTGTTTCTACAGATAACTCGAAGTGAGAAGGTTAGTGTAAAGGACACAATGGAGAAATCTGAAGGAATGAAAACAATCAAGAAACCAGAGTCACTGAAAGAGAAATCCAGAACAACAAGCACCTTAGAGAAACCGGAGCCTATCCAGCTCCCTCCCAGCTTCAGTAAAGTAGCAATGGTAAGTGGGGAAAAAAACAGCAATGATATAAACTATTTCAGTTTGTTGGAGCTGTAAGTAAAATTGTTCATATCATGTCTTGATGGGCCAGACTAGAAAATGCAGAATCAACGAGAGTAAACAATTTTTTTTTTCAGGATGAGTCAAATGAGATCAAACTGGACTTTATATACGATGATGATCTTGCTTCTAGCTTTCCTGACAAAGCAGAACAGAAAGCCAGTGTAATAGAGGAGAGTTCTCCTGTCACAGTGTCATTATCGGGGGGAACAAGTAGTGATCACAATGCAGGGCCTGCATCTCCAGCTGCCCAAGATCTGAACTCCAAAATAGCGGCTGTGAAAACATTCTGGGATAGTGATCAGACTGATGTCTTTAATGTGTAAGCAGAGCTCATTATTACAAATACAGAGATGTTTAATATTCACGTAAATTTATATTATTTGTATAAAGTAATGCTAGTATACAATACATGTCAGTCCCATATAGTTAGAATTTTTCTTTATTCATAGGATTGCCAGTAGTGCAGGTTTAGGCAACACAGTTACAACTACTGAAACAGATCTGGCAAATGCATCTTCATTTCACTCATTTAGCTCAGATCCTAACTTGGCTGGTCCTGACCATGGGTCTGGTATTGGTTTAGATTCTGTAGTCATGTCAGCAGATGATGGTAGCAGAAGTGGATCTAAGAATTTATCTCCAAGAGTGCAGGATGCATTATCAACATTCAGCTCCTCTTCTATGGAGGCAACGATGGATAGCAAAAACGCAGAGCAGACCAACGTATGCAAGGTCAATTCAGTGTATCTGTGTTTCTATTATTTGTAAAGGACCAAATAATGACAAATACTGGAAGTCTAACATTGTAAACTATTCTACAGGTCAAACCCCAACAGTTGCAGTCTCCATTGGAGTCAGACAGCTTGTCAAACAGTGCTGGAAGTGGGGGAATGTTGGGAGTTCCAGCTGAAGATCCCACTTCTACTCTACAATCAATGCTAACCTCACCACATCCTTTCCAGAGTTTCCCTTTGGGAACGTCACAGATTTTGCAACAAGAACCAAGAGTAGGCATTGCATATCAAGTATTTTATACAAAAAAAGTGTTTGACATTAGTATTGAAGGTTAGAGATTTGAAGTAAAATGTAAATATCACAATAATGATTTTTATTTAAATATTGTATCTTAGTTGAGCCAGTCAAGCTATGGTTATGGTCTGTCACAACAACCTCCACCAATGGCCCAGCAGTCCCTGTTCATGACTCCCTCTCAGGAATCTTTTTCAATGCCGCAGATGTCAGCTTTCCCTAATAGGAACCAGCCCCAACCTCAACAACAGCAGCAACATGCTCAGTTTGGTCAAACCCCTCCACAGCAAAGCACTATCATGGTGTCTTCAGCCACCTCCTCGCTCATGTCAACCTCCATCAAGCCACCAAATCAAAACACAGCTTATGGTATTTCTTTTTCTTTTCAAATGTACTAAGAAGTTTTTTGAGCTCTAAATTTATCATGCACTTTGGCAAAATTTTCTTATTTGATTGTTGTGATTTATATATCTGGATATACATCAGTTCAAGATTCTTTTTTTTTTTATTGATAAGTATATCTTCTGTCCCTTTTACCCAAACTGCTTCATACATGTACTTCATCTCCAAGTTTCCTTTTAACATGGTTGCAATGACCTTGAACTTAAACCAAGGTTCTTGCCCAAAGGTCAAGAACAAAACAGATTTTTTGGGTAAAAGTGTGTGGTACACATATATCTTCCCTCCTTGTGGCTAAATCTGTTTGCTAAAAAGTTGATGCAGATTTTGCAAAGAGGAGTGAACATACCCCACAGAAAATGATTTTACACTTGACACCACCTGAACAATGTATAAATTTTGCTTTCATTTGTAGGAGCATTACAGAAGAATATGGCCCCAGGATCACTGCAATTTGGACAACAGATGAACAGCACTTCCCTTCAGCCATCACAGATGTCCTTTATTCAGTATGACCCAAGCACACTGTTTGGAAATCTAACACAACCTACTCAGAATGTTAACACTTCACAGATTCTCAACTCCCACGTTGTTCAACAAAGGTACACATGGCATTACTTTGTACTTGGTAGACAATATGACAATAAAGGCAATGTTGGCTACTATACTGGTCAGAGTCTTGCCAGCACACTGTGAAATCATTATCACTAAATACTGAATGGCACATTTCTGTGTGAGATATACAGTACATGTATTCAGAACACATTTTTGATAAGGGTTGTTTCTTTGAAGGCAGCCTTATAGTTTTCAGTATGTTGGTTCCTTTTTACTTGCCTGGATATACAGTGACCCTGAAGCAAAGTCATAGTCAAGAAAAAAATTGGGTCTTTTTTAAAATCTGCATATTTACAGCATTTTCTGCCTTAGAATCATTTTTCGCAAGTCATTCATTGAGTACTATGAGTAAAATGTGTGCAGAGTTAAAACTGAAGTCAAAAGGCAGGTCAAAATATTTTATGTAAGCATGTAGGGTCACTAGGATTAAAATCTGCTCATTTACAGCATTTTCTGCCTTAGAACCATTTTTTGCAAGTCATTGAGTACTATGAGTTAAATGTGTGCAGAGTTAAAACTGAAGTCAAAAGGCAGGTCAAAATATTTTATGTAAGCATGTAGGGTCACTAGGATTAAAATCTGCACATTTACAGCATTTTCTGCCTTAGAACCATTTTTCGCAAGTCATTCTTTGAGTATTATGAGTAAAATGTGTGCAGAATTAAAAAGTTAAAACTTAGTCAAAAGCCAGGTCAAAATATTTTATGTAAGCATGTAGGGTCACTAGGATTAAAATCTGCACATTTACAGCATTTTCTGCCTTAGAACCATTTTTCGCAAGTCATTGAGTACTATGAGTTAAATGTGTGCAGAGTTAAAACCAATTCAAAAGGCAGCTCAGAATATTTTATGTAAGCATGTAGGGGCACTAGGAGGTACATGTATATCCCCCCCCCCCCCCAAAAATATTATCGATATTGGAGAAATATATGTGTAGTGACTTTTTCCAAGTACAAAAGGTTCTTCCTTTACAGATGTATCCTTTACATTTACTTAAAGTGGAGCCCTTTAAGACTGTCACCATCTTGATGCTATCTACTATAAAAAATAGTATGGTTAAAGTTTTCCATCTGTCAGAAAAGGCCAATCCCCAGCCATTATGATTATGGACCAATTAAGGTCATTTAATAGTCCTTTCATTAGGTTTCAGGACAGGTTATATCCAAGATTTGTCATGACTGTTGATTTAGTCCCCATCTTTGACTTCCGTGGAAACTTTTATTCAATGCATGAAGGAACAATAAAATGTTAGAATAGATGCATAAATAGAATTATAAATAAGCATATGGGCAATGTATCTTAGAAACGGTATGATGGCGTTTAGGTATATAATAATTAGGGATGTCAAATCGGTCAATATTTGATAACCGGTTACTCGGACGATTTTCCGATCGAGTACCCGGGTACTCGGAAAAAGCGGTATACATGTAAAAGTTTGTTGATTTTATTGAGACCTGTTTACCCCATCGATGTTTTCGTTTATAATGCATGTACATAAACAACCAGCGAAAATGGTTTTTGGTACTTAATTTATATATCAAACAAACATAAAAGACATGATCAATTATTACCAACAATTACAAATGATTTACAGTTCTTTTTTAGGAAGACAATTTGACCAACGGAAGAGAAGGACGCAACTTTGTAATGATTACACTAGCGAAAGAGATCGCGAGTCGTACATGTATATTATGTACATTTCAAAGTTTTCTCTTGATAACTCTGAAAGTTAATTATGTTGATTTCTCGATATTTACAGCTTCACCCACTATGCATAAATTATCCCACATTTCCAACTGCCGTTGATGCTCTAGCATACCCAACAAACTAGACAGCAATTTCTTAAATATATGGTTGTTTCACCCCCGTATACGCTGATATTTCTATATAATTATGTCTGATTTCGCTACCGTATGCTAATTAATTAATCTAAGGATAATTAATAGGTCATAATTAAAAGATGTTCATTGAAAACAAATAATTAAAGCCATTCAAAAATTAGGGTCATAAGAGGTGAGAACACCTGTGTACGATGTCCAATGATTGGTCACAGTAATTACTGTATACACATGTACAAAGCCAAAGGTGATAGCGGGTATTAACTGGTGTAGGTGACGCTAATTACTGTATAGACATAGACAATAAACATTTAAATCACATTTTTTGATAAATATTTAATAAAAATATGCACTTTGAAATATGAAAAAATATGCATCCGAGTAACCGAGTACCGATTTTAGTATTCGATACTCGGACGTTCGATCGAGTACCCGGTTAACCAGGTACCCGTTGACATCCCTAATAATAATGAAAGTTTCATTAGTTGAAAATTTAAATTATTTTATTTTAGGGTGCAACCACATCAGGCGACATCATTTTATCAACAGTCACAGCAACCCTTACAACAGAGCTTCTTTTCAAACCAGCCTCAATCAAACAGTATCCAGGTACAAAGTGATTCCTTTTTTTACACATACATGTAGATTACAGAGACTTTTAATACTTTCTAAGGAGTATGCTTGAGCTGACATACAGAAACCAAACAAAGAAAATGCAATTAAAAAATAATTTTTTTATGCACAGGTATTTAGAATGAAAGAGTAAGGGTTTGCATGCAATATGATATAGGTTGACATTAACGGTGGTGGATTTGCATGAATGTCACTCCAGAATTAAAGAAATGACAAATAAAAAATCCTATTGAATGATATTTATACATTAGATTTATTATTGGGAGAGAGAAAAAAAGGTTTATTATTGATAAATTGATGTTGATTTGGAAGTGATTGAACTGTAACTGGAAAATTAGGCTAGTATTGCCAGAAATGCCTTTCTACATGATCACATCCCTACCTCAATAAACAGAATTTCTCTAATTTTTGCATAATTTATATGCACTTGAAAACATAGTTGACTGATAAATCTTACATGTATAGGTTTATCACAGAAAAGAGTAGATGGAGGCTTTTGTTTATGGAAGGACACTTAATTCCCTATACTATTCATTATTCTGCTGTTCTGTATGAAACTAATCTTGTGTAAGACAAGTCAATTTTAACAAATCCTAAACATCCCACTGTAGAAAGGCATAGATTATCATATGCATTCCATAGCTTTTAACAATTGCATAAATTTACTTCAGCCTATGGGTAATGGAAATCGCAAAACAGGCGGGGAGCAACTGATGTTTCAAGCATGCATACTATCAGGAGCTCTGCAACAAGCTGCCGCAGCAGGACCTCAGTTTTCCATGCAAACTTTTGGAAATCAGACCAATAACCCAGTCGCCACTGGACTGAATCTTTCCTTGCAACCCTCCAACCCAGCTGCCGCTGTAGCTCAACAAGCTCTGGGCCTTGGGCCTCAGACAAATGTCTCGAAAGTGTCACAGTTCAGTCACCCCCTGCAGCAGCCTAGCCAGACTCCAGTCTCTCCTCAGAGCACACCTGTAAGCCCTCCCTTCACTCTATCCCAAAACAGCACCAGTAATCAAGGCTAATGACACTACATCTGTGTCAACAGCCTGAAAATTACCTCTGCTGTTTATTGCTTTATGGTATAAGCTTGCCAAAATTTTGCTGCTGAATTATGTACATATACTTTACTCACTGTTTGTTAGAGGTCATGGGTTAACTTAGATGTATAGAAATAATGAATACCAGTAGCTGTTTTGTTGAGTTACTGACAAGTATGGGAGGAAATAATTTCCACATCCAAGTATATTTATGCTCTTAATTTGATTGAATATTACAGATGAAGTCTCCGCCACAAAGCACAAACTTTGGAGTAACATCATCTGTACCACAAACACAAGGGGGTTCCAAGTTCTTTGGAACTAATCAGCTACAAAACCGATCTGGAAATCAGAGGTACAACTTCAGTAGTAGTAATGTGCATAACAATATAAATGCACCACCATTTAATCCAAAGATGAACCCAACTTATGGTCAACACATGCAGTCTGGAGGTGAGTTATTCTGAAATTTGCTTGTATTTGAAGATCTACATTGCAGATGTGTATTTAGAAAGTGGTGTTAGCAAATGTGTGATATAAATTTTATATGTCTTTTTCAGGAACAGTTGCTAGACCACAAATGCTGATCAACACAGGTAATTTCCGGCCAACTGTTCAACCAAGCCAAGCAAATTTCCCTAACCCAATTCAGCGACCTGCTGGACAGATGCCGGTCAATGTCAATCCCAGGCCTCCACGCCCTCAGGGCAAACCACCGGGTCCTCCCCCACCCACTCAAGAAAACACCTCAAAAGTCGGGGCAGCATTCAAAGCCCAGCAAGCTAAGGAGAGACAAGGATTGTTAGCTCATGCACAGAGTTTCTTAAATCCACAAAATAAGCCTAGCATCAAAAATGTGCCACCCAAAGGTGACACTGCTGCCCCAGAAAAGAAAGCCTCTCCTACTCCTAATGGTGGGGTAACTGACAGTAAGAATTCTAACCCTACCACTGAAGGATCACAGTCTGGGGAGAAATCCCAGTAAATTATATGGAAGCATTATGTCTGGGCATATTATTGTGTTATATCAAATTTTATTATATTTATACATTTAGTTTTATACTTTACAGGAGTTTAGAGTTGTGCATTGATGTGAATTTGTCCACAATATTTTATGTCAGACATACTGCTGAGGTCTGTCATGTTAATAAGCCATGTTGTTGGTCATCTGTTTGACTCCTGGCTGAATCTGTACAGATGTCATGAATTTGTAAATAGTCATCAATCTGTAGTAAATCAATCAGAATGTTTGAAAGAATGTTTGTACTTTCACAGGTGATTTTACATACCTGGACTCTCTTGTAGTTCTTCCGCAATTCAAATGCTGATTATATAAAGAAACTGAGGAATTTAATGAAACTCAGTGACACTTAAGTTACAGTGAATGGACTGAGTGATTAAGTCTGTGGTAATCTTTTTAATGATTGGTTCATTTTAAATAAGCAAAAATGTGATTTGGTTTTATAGAAGTTTTGTTTTTATTAGCCCTAGTTAACAGAATTGTTACCAAGTGAGCTCCAAGATGAACCTTAAATCTTGTGTCTGTCATTGACATTAAAATTTTAAAAAAGTGACAGCTGATAAGATACAAGAGAAAGTGAAAGAAGATTCTGAGTGCCCCAAGCAGAGGATCAGGAAGGGGAATGTTGTAGGAGAAGATGGAGAGCCATGCCCCAGGTTCTTACTTCTGTATCAGACTCGGGTGCAGGTTATCTGCCCCTAACCTCACCCTTGTCTGAGAACATGACAGTATATATATTAATATACATATATGTATTTAGATGTTGTCCTTCCCTCTCACATGTTCTTTTTTATTAGTTGTTTTCACATATTGTCCAAGGACACTAAGCATGATGAGTTTGTTTTTATCATTGAGTCTGTCTGACGTTGACATGATTAGTATGACGAGAGAGTCTTGACATATTTATAAGTATGTGAGGGATTCATGTTATGTCAGTTGTGAAGACAGTCTTGTGATGATGGGTGTGTTCTTAGTATATTAGCCAAAGACTGCTATTACAATGTTATGTTCAGCACAGAGGGATTTTTGTTGTGGAAAAAAGTTTTATTCATTTTTGACCTTGAAAAATCTCAGCTTATAAACAATGTAGCTCATTGAAATAATAAAGGGCTATGTAAAAGATGTAAAAATTGTCTTGATTTCTTTATTCATTTTGTGTGTTCATGTTGAAAATTTAAATAACCATTAAATGGTTATATCCAAAAAATGCAAATTCTCCAACACATGCAAATTCAAATGTTTATCATCATCAAAATTCTCTGGTTTTAGACTGCTTGAGCAGTATCATCCAATTTAATAATGGGAAAAAAAAGGCATGACAGTGACCATCCTAATTATAATGTTGCATTTAATAATAAAGGTGGAGTTTGTCAATTACTATGTAAGAAGTAGGTCTTGGACTTGTGAGGGAGCACCAAAAGATCTGAATGTACCATGGAGCTAGAGTCAATCTGCTAGATTTAGGAGAATGGTCCCAAGGTCAGTTACAAAGTCTGGGTAATACGTAATCACTCCCAGCATCAAGATGTATGCGTATTTGTCTGGTGTACGTGTATTAAATGCATTATTCATATATTTTATAAACTATGCATAGAATAAGGAAATGTTAGTCACTAGATGCTGATGAAATGCTCTCTCTAATATTTTATATATGTAGCAAGTTGAACGCTCTGTAAGACTCTAAAGTACGATACCGTATATACTTGCCTATAAGTCGTTTGTATTTTTGAACTTGAATGAGAGGGATTGACCCACTAGAATACCAATCTTTTTATAACTCGCTTATAAGTCGGATTAAGAGTTTTGGATCAAAGTTTAACTCCCAAAAAACCAACCCATAGGCGAGTATATTTGGTAATTTGTCGTTTGAGAATAGCAAGGACTGGTTGTGAATATCATTTAGGGAGTATACATTAAGCAGTTTTTCGGTCTGTCATTGCTTGACCAGACCATTCTGTCACTTATAAATCTGTCTACTCTCCTGATTTATCTGTTAATTTTGAGCTCACCTCAACAAAGTTGGGGGAGCTTATGTAATAAAATCGGCATCCCAGGTTAAGGATTTTGGAGCAGTTTTCTTTTCAAGTACTTCTATGGCCTATATTAGTCAGAGATGCATGGAGGATGCTTCTAATGTGTTTCATTGTACCAGTCAAGGTTTCAGATGCTGCAATTTCAGCTAAAGAATGACCAGGTTAATGTTTTTGGAACAGGTTAAAGTTTTTGGAGCAGATGTCATTTCCAAGTAACTATAAGCCCTATATTGACCAACCATGCATGGATGATACATCTAAGGATTCACACTACTGGATTTGCTTCAGATGCTGGATCTGACCTACATTTTCCGGATGAGTAACCAGGTTAAAGTTTTTGGAGCAGATCTCATTTCCAAGTAACTATAAGCCCTATTTGACTAAACTTGCATGGATGATACATCTAAGGATTCACCCTACTGGACTTGCTTCAGATGCTGGATCTGACCTATATTTTCCGGATGAGTAACCAGGTTAAAGTTTTTGGAGCAGATCTCATTTCCAAGTAACTATAAGCTCTGTCTGAACCAAACTTCAAGGGACAAACAATCTCAAACTTGCTTCGGATGCTTGATTTGACTTACATTTTCTGGATGAGTGACTAGTTTTAAGTTTTCAGATAAGTCTATTCCCAAGTAACTGCAAGCCCTATCAGACCAAAATTGCATAAATGTTGCATCTAGGGATGCACACTCCAAGATTATTAGTTTAGTGTGGGACTTTGCCTTACTTAAGGACATACGCAACGTACCTTACCTACTGATAAATTTTCAAGATATTCTTACTTTAAGATTATAGTGCCATCAGATGTTCATAGACAAAAAATCAGCATGCATTACCAGGGGTTATGAAAAGATATCAATTGATTAAAATTCTTGTATAATTCAAAGAAAAATATACAAAAATTAATAGCCATATATTCTAGATGTTTTGTTTATCCAAACTTGTTTTAGAAGAAGTGTACAACAGCATATATAGACATTAAAATGTAGCACACAGTTCCTTTAAGAATTGGAACTCTTCGACTCCAGGGAAAAAGTCAATAAAGTTCAAACTACGTTGCGTTTGTCCTTAAAGACAACATTCGTTGAGGTGAGTTCTGTAATCTCTGATTACCTATGTTTATGATTTCCGCTACATATGATCTATGATTTAAAAGCAAAATGTAATTTCTGAATTTTAACCATTTTAAAATTCTAAAACTATTACTTATGGTACTAAATCTTCCAACAATTTTCAATTATTAAAAAATTACAATAAGATTCCCCCAAAATTCGTCATTTTCTATAATCAGGATCATTTTATACAGGAGTGTCATGCACTAGTACAATGAAAATGTTGTTTTAAGTGAACAAACTCGCACTTTCTGCATCAGTGGAAGGAAATCTTTATAAAAGCCAAATCTTTACTTCGATAACTATGATAACATTCATTTGGGGTAGGCAGGTCTACACTTAGGCAATGCTTTTCTGCTTTGCACATAGAGAGTGTATATGGTATGAAATGACCTCCAACTATGGTTAGCATAGGATTATTATTACAGTCAAAACTTTTTTTATACCCTCCCCCCCCCCTCCCCAGTGCAAATGAAGTTGCTTGGTATAGTGATACAAAGATTGCTCGTGACCCAAGGGTGTGTCCCAAGGCATGTTCAAGGTCACTGGCAAAAAAATATAAATTCTTGTCAGGGCTATAACATTGTGTATGATTGAGAATTATTGAAAGCAAATACTTGGTACAGAGATTGATTATGACCAGAGGATGTGTCCTGACCTTGACCAAAGGTCATTCCGGCAAGTTCCAGGATGCTGGTAAAAAGTGTAAAATTCATGTCAGGTCTATAAGTTTCTAATGGAGAAACATTGGATGTCCATCTGTCACTGAAAGATTACTTGTTAACAGAGGAAATGTCGGTTTTAAACGAGGTTACTTGATCCTGTCTTAATTTGCTGTCATTTGAGGCCTCAAGATTTTTTTTCTACACAAAAGATATCGGTGAAGCATTTTGAAAAATTTTATCAGACTTATGGAAATCTTCAATGTATACAAGGATGTGTAATGTTAGATTGAGCTGCGTCAATGTTTGTTTACTTCCAGATTTGAATTATAAATCTAAAACAGAGTCAATTTTATTGACTGGGTTCAAGGCCAACATGCATTTTGGCGGACCCTAATCTGAAATATCTGTCGTTTCCAGGTGATTTTCACAATTTGGATGTTTAGTTGGAGACGACAAAATGCAATTTGCCCAAAAACACAGTCAAATGTTTTATTATCCCTTTTTAGCTCTTCTGAGCCAAAGGCTCAAAGAGCTAATGCTATGGCCATTTGTGCGGTGTGCGTAAACTTTTTAGAATATGGGCCATAACTCAAGAACCCCTTGGCCAATTATTGTCAAATTTGTCACAGGGTATCCTTGGCCCAAGGGCTCCCTTTTGTACTAAAACTGGGGTTGTGACCCTTTAACAAGGGGAGATAATTAGGAAAATAGAAACAAAAGTACTGGTTGCTAAAAAATCTTCTTCTCTAGAACCACTGGGCAGATTATCACCAAAATTACACAATAGGATGAGGATATGTTGTAGATTAAAATTTTCACGGGGATTTACCCTGGGGCAAAGGGCGTGGTCTCAAGGTCACTTCAAAGTTGACCAAAAATTACATTTTATTTAAATGTTGATATTTTGCTTACTATAAGGACTAGGATCATCAAATCTTGTCAGTTGGTGCATCTAAGGACCTCATATCATGTTGACTCAAAAGTAGGTCACGGTGACCTACTTTTTAAATTTTGCGGCCATTCTTTTTCAAAATTATTTAGAGGCATATTTTGAACAATTTAAGGCCTATGATCATCAAACTTTGTCAGTTGATGCATCTTGGGTCCTCAAAGTACGTTAACTAAAAAGTAGGTCACCTTGACCTACTTTTTGAATTTTATGGCTAATCTTTTTCAAAACAATTAAGGTCATTAATTCGAATACGGGGAGGCTTAGAATCATTAAATCTTGTAAGATGATGCATCTTGGGGCCATAAAACATATTTATTAAAAAGAAGGTCACAGTGACCTACTTTTTGAACTTTGCAGGCATTCGATTTCAAAGCGTTTTAGAGGCATAATTTGGACATTTTAAGTCCTATGATCATAAAACTTTGTAAGTTGATGCATCTTGGGTTCTCAAAAAAGGTCAACTGAAAAGTAGGTCACCGTGACCTACTTTTCAATTTATATGACTATAATTAAATATTTCAGGTACTAATTGGCTTAGAATCATCAAACTTTGTCAGTTGATGCATCTTGGGTCTTCGGAGTAGGTCGACTAAAAAGTAGGTCACAGTGACCTACTTTTGAAAATTTATGGCGTTAATTAAATATTTCGGGTACTAATTGGCTTAGAATCATCAAACTTTGTCAGTTGATGCATCTTGGGTCTTCGGAGTAGGTCGACTAAAAAGTAGGTCACCGTGATCTACTTTTGGAAAATTTATGGCTTTAATAAAATATTTCGGGTACTAATTGGCTTAGAATCATAAAACTTTGTCAGTTTATGCGTCATGGGTCCTCGGAGAACAACAACTGAAAAGTAGGTCACGGTGACCTACTTTTGAAATTTTATGGCTGTATTTAATATTTTCAGGAATTATTTGGCTTAGAATCGTCAAAATTTGTCAGTTGATGCATCTTTGGTCCTCGGAGTAGGTTGACTGAAAAGTAGGTCACGGTGACCTACTTTTGAAAATTTATGGCTTTAATTAAATATTACAGGTACTAATTGGCTTAGAATCATCAAACTTTGTCAGTTGATGCATCTTGGGTCCTTGGAGTAAAACAATTGAAAAATAGGTCACTTTGACCTACTTATAAAATTTTATGGTTATAATTTTAAAAAATATTTTAGGTATTAATTGGCTTAGAATCATCAAACTTAGTTGATGGGTCCTCAGAGAATGACAAGTGATAAGTAGGTCACCATGACCAACTCTCAGGTACTAATTGGCTTAGAATCATCTTGGGTTCTCAGAGTGTGAATTGGAATTTCAAGGGTTTATCTAAATATACAGGATACTTCGAGGCTTCAAATAGAAGTGATAGGTTGTACAGTTTATCAGAAGAGCGATTCAAGGCCCATGGGCCTCTTGTATTTTTTCAACATAAATGTATGTGTTGGCTTCAAAGATGAAAATTTCCTTTTTCCTGCACTGTGGTAAAATTTTATGTGGTTTTAATGTTTTTTTTATCATATGCAGAATGAGTTCTGCTGGCAATGCATATGTGAAGCAGATGAAATATGTTTGTGACCATTAAACCAGCTGAAATTTAAGTTAAGAACTTAAGAATTATAATGTTATTTATTTGCATTTCTTATCCTGTTGTGGTTTGGGCTACATGAACCGTGGATATCAACCTGGATAGCACAGTGGGTAAAGCATCTAACATGTAGGGATACTGTTTTGAATTCCTGGTTCAGCCATAAATTTTATCCGTTATTTCCGATCATGACAAGGAGCACACGGCGGGTGTAACCGGTTGGCAGGGGATGCTCATCCCACCTCTGATGTCTTAGAGGTCCGTGTTTGCTCTGCTTCTATTTTGTAATGTTTAATGGACTTTTGAGCTCAAATACAGTTTGTTATCTCCACATATTTCATCATTTGCCTTTATTTTGTGCTTTTGACCATCCCTGGACTTGTAGATGAAAGTGCTGCCAGGGGTAAAGAATCTGGGTTGTGTGCCTTAAGGGTGTGGACAATTTAAAAAGAGATATGTGTAGTGGCTTGGGCAATACGGTCCATGGATGATTCAGGGTAAGATCACCAGACTAATAATGTAAGGATCCAAGGTTCAATTCCTAATCAACCCATAAATTTTCTCCTTTCCCGTTACACTACACAGTGTGTCTATAAAAAAGGGATGTGCAGCAACTTTCCTTTATAGTTTTTATGGACACCCCTGGACATGGACATAAGCATGTTAAACCTTCGTATTGCAATTACTGCTTAGTGTAAAAACCAAATCCAACAAATGCATTTGATATTGATCAAAATCTTTATTTTAGACATCTACAAACAAAACAGCACTATGCATGAGAAGTAACTTGGAAAATATCTTGGGAAGATGCCCTTACTGGCATATAACCACAAGGGTCAAGGTCAAGAGGGATAAAATTGACAACCAGTCTGCCATTTATTGTGCTCCTGATATGTATAATTAAAATGACAGCTTAGTTAGTTTCATTGTTTGTGTTTTTATGTAAAATAAACAAACCTGCATTATCTAATGGAAAGCAAAAAAAAAAAAAAAAAGAAAGAAAAAAGACACATTAAAAAATATTATCAAAATTGAAATTTTGCTTTTTACATTACAAAAAGCATGTACAGGGGACTAGATTCTGTTTGACAATTTTCAGTTTCCATGTTGGGGAAGACTTTAAGTTTCTCTTCATTAGAATGCACTTTTTAAAACAATCATTGATTCCATGTAAAAATCTTTAGTAAATACATGTATGTCATGATCTCATGTTACAAAATAGGCAAAAGAACGAGCTACAATGTATTACTGATTTACTTGTATGTGTAGCTACCAATATCTGCTGGGGAAAAAGGTTCCGAAAGGCACTTCAATTGTATTTTGAAACCATGTTTGCAACACTGTCAAATTAAATGTTAATAACACAAGAAAAAGGGAGTTAACAATACTTGTTGATCTATGAAGAATTACAGAACAATTTATTCTACATGAAAAAGTACTTTTATACATGGGACATGTGTACAGATTTCCTTGTTCACCATCTCTTCAAACATTTATTTATAAATACTGATATATATTCAAATACACATATTTAGTAGGAACTATTCCGATGGTAAAAAGAGTGACACTTGTGTAAGGTGCTATGATATGAAAGCTGAGTGACTACATGTAAATTGTAAGTAGTACAACACCTAGAGAGGAGAGTATATTCACAAAAACATGACAAAAAATTACAAAAGTATAGCTAACAATGCCAGAACTGTATAGCCAGCAGTAGCTTTCTTACTATCTTCCCAGAATACAGTAAAATTCACAATTCAGGTAGTTATCAAACACCTTGCACTGATATACCGTAAACATTCAGATTCTTAACATAAAAAAATACTCTACAAGAATTAAATCAAGTTTTTAAAGATTAAGATGATATCTATTATAAACCTAGCTTTTAAATTAATATTAAACCAAAAATGAAAATTAAAATACATGTACTGGCATTTCCATGATCAGAATAAAAGAAAACAAACTGCTTGTACAGATACACTCAAAGGTGAATTACTGCCTCCATTCTTATGTAATTTACCATACATCATTAAGAATCAAGTGATGATGTGTTTGAAGGAGAAAAAAAAATGTGCAAGTTAATTTTAAGCAGCATACTAAAGATTTACACTTATTTCTCAAAGGGAAGAAAAAAGCATGGATGGAATTAGGCCAATTTGGAATCAGCAGTTCATTTCTATGACATTATAAATCAAGGTACAATATCGTGGTCTAGATTTGAATTGTCTTGTAGCACCTTCAGATCTGATGGAGAATTCATATGGATTTCACTGTGCACATTTCTTCTTTAATCTGTTCTAAGGGATGGGATCTAATTCATAGTACAAGTTATTAAACAAGACTGTTTTATAATACATGTAATAATACTTTAGCACATCTCAAATGTCTGTTAAAATCTTTCACTTAATGATTAAAAAAATAAAACTTTTACAATACGAATATAAAACAAAATAATCATACGTAGCATTTACTTTGGCATCAATGAGACTTTTCTGAGCATGTGTGAACACATAAAATGAAGACACAAAATGTTGGATATTTTTTTTTTTAAGATCAGCACTGACATACATGATACTCCATGATTCTCTGTTTATATCAACAGACAAACTTTGCCATGTCTCTCAGGCAAAAATATAACCCAGGTAATCAATTCTCTACCAAATTATACATAATTATCATTCAAATTAAAAAAAAAACTCGACTGATTCAATAAAAATTTGGTAATCCATGATTTGGTCCCTGTGACAGTCATGCATTTTTTCAAAATAAAAGGTTTTAAGGCACCTCTTAAATAACTGTTTACTTAATGACCTACACAACAGAAGAAAGGGAGCTCGACTAAGACTACAAAATCTACAACACTGCAAACATAGTTATAACTTCTGTAAAAAGACAAAAACCCTTTACTAATAGCTTTTAAATGACGATGTACATGTAAATCATACACAGAATCATAAAGTTTTCTTAAACACAGTACAGGTACTTATCCATTTCATTCATTAGAGCTGTGAGATTAGATGGAAAGTGAAACTGTTTAAGTGAATGTAAGCACCATTTTTTCCTATGAATGAATAATTTGTCTGGAGATTAATAAAAACAGTAAATGATTAAAAAAAAGTTAATGTAATTTACATGTATATGTTCTCTAGAGCACTTACAATAAATACAGTAGATGACATAGATTATTACTTTTTTGTAAAATGTGATTTAGTTTCATTTGAAAACCTATTAGTGGCTCGGAAATGGTTTTCTTTTTCACATTTCTCTCACTTCTGCCTCCTTCCATCTCAAGTTAAAATCCTTAAGTAACATAAAGAGATGCTGATATACCTCAATGTCTTCAGCAATCTGAATAAATATATCACAAAACATTTCTGGGACTGTGTTAGCCGTCTTTGTGTGTGACTTGTAGTCTGGTTTGTTCTCCATGATCAACAAGGAACCATCCCAAGGAATGCTGCCATGGTTAATTAAATATTGTGTCACCGTACAAAGGGATTTCCTTCTTTGTCAAACTGAAGCTGTAGACCTGTGCCTAGAAAAGGAAACATATCAAAATACTAACTATACCTACTCTTTTTTTTTTTTTAAATAATAATAACCACCATCTATATTGATTTAATCTACATCCTCTTTATCAACAAAATAAATAAAATGCTTTGTGAAATAAAATTCATTTCTAAATTTAAAAATATGTATTTGAACTTTAGTATCTTGAACACTGATATGTTGAATAGAAAGAACATGTGAAATACAAGAAACGTGTTTACGCTGAAAACAGAGGGAACGTCAAATACTACACTATGCATAAACATATACAGATATGTGGAGGTGTGTCAGCAGTGCTCATTTTATCATCAATTATGATCTCTAGAAAGCTTGGATATCTTGCAGCTTTTCAATATCCCCTTAAAGTTCAAGATAATGAGGTTCAATTAATAAATTGTGATCTTTGTTGAGAACTCTTACTCTGCTGGTTTTTGGTGCTGAGTTCTGTTGAACTCATGAACTCTTTAAACAAGTCATCCACCACCTCTCCAGCATTCACCCGTGTTTGATCCACCCGTTTACCCTTCTCCAACTCTTCCAGTTTCTGTAAAGTTAGGAATCACAATATTACCTCCCTTTGGCTTCTTCTTGAATTCACACAGCAAGCTCCAATTACAACACTATTGTACATATTTGATGTGCTCATACATGTATATAAAACACAAACTTTACAAGAATAGTAGTACATTAGCACTTTATTCTCAATTTCTTCAATTTAAAAAGTGAATATTTAATTTTTTTACTGAGTAATTTATACTGAAGTGTACTGAACTGTACCTCAAAAAGAGTTTAAAGTTAGAGACAAGAATCTTAAAGTACTAGAATATTTTTTTTATGGGTTAAGGTCTGACAACATGTTGCTCGAATATCTGTTTTGTTTCCCTTCATAATATGCTAAGAATTCATCGCAGTTATCATTGTCATGTGATTTTTAAACTGTTTTCAAAATGTCTAAGGAGATAAAGACAACAAAAAATTGCATTATTGGCAATGCTAGTGATTTTCAATAGGATTATATAGCAAATAGCATCTTCTGGAATCTTACACAAATGCCTGGTAAGGTATCTTAATTTTTTGTGAGGAAACTTGTTAAAGTAGCAATACTTCAATTTGTGGAAAAAATTATATATTATTGAGGAACATGTCACCTGACCTTAAATGAATCTGAATAAATAAATATGGAATCTATCTTGTTATTTGGAGAAACTTAGTCATCAAATGTGCAAAAATTGCCTGTAATCTATCTTTTTTTACATAAACAATCTTCATGAAAATTCTTAATTGTAAGTGTTTCTAAAAAAGGGATTAACATCCCATGTGTTCAATAACATTTTTATTAAAAGGATGACAGCTATATTGAATATGAGAGCTGTTATCCTTTGTAATGAGATTTTGTCGGGTAACTAGAGACTGTCAGCTGTAGGGTAACTAGAGACTGTCAGCTGTAGGGTAACTAGAGACTGTCAGCTGTAGGGTAACTAGAGACTGTCAGCTGTACGACGTACCTTTCTCCTGTCACCTTTTGTGAGATCATTGATTAAAGCTGAGCCGGCGCTAGAGCTCCTACAAAAAAAAAACAAAAACGTCAAGCTTCATCAGTAATACAGCTACTTAAAGAAACATATCCTGACATTTATACTTTACCAAGATCAATAAAAACAAATCAATATATCAGATTTAATTGCTTTTTCCTTTCCTTGTTATCATGATATTGGACAATGAAAACCATTTTAGTTTACACAAATTACGGCTCTCTAAAGCACATTTAAATCGAGAGAATACATAGTTTGTAGCCATATCCTACTTTTTATATATAGCTGTATTGTGTTAGCATTATTATAAAATTGATCCCTGTTGTAACATAAAAAATGAATTCACAGAAAGGTTCATTTTTCAAATAAATCATAACCTTTATCAATCTTACATTTAACACTGATAACATATTCAAAATTCTTTTCTAAAGATTAAATTTAAGCTGATTTAATAACCATACAGGTTGAATATGTCACAGAGAATTTAAATTATCTTGTCATTCATGATTTTAAAAGTTTGCTGAATTGACAAGAAAATCAGTTGTGTAATTCTAAGGCAGAAATTTAATCCTTGATACCTCACAGCTTTTAAATTTCCAGAAATATTAAACTATATATATTCTATAAATTGTAAAGTATATTGAATATTATACATTCTTTCACTTCATTCTCAGCTAAAATTTATTTCAATAAAAGTATAAATAAATTCATCTTTGTACTATGCATAAAATGTATCAGTTCAAAAATACTCTGAAGAATTTCTGAAAACTTATGAAAGACCAGTGAATTTCTAATACATATTTCATCCCCACTTTTTTGTTTTTTAAGAAAATTATGTTTATTGGGAAAATTGAAAAAAATTTACATGGAGAAACATTATGTATTCAACTGCAAAACCAAGACCAAAATAAAGTTTTTCGAATCTATTTGCAGTGTAAATTTAATGCTGTCCATATGTTTCTTTAACCCTTCAGAACACAGGACTAGGTATCTGTATAGGACTGGTAAATCAATGACTGTGGTGTAGCTATAGGACAGGTAAATCACTGACTGTGGTGTAGCTATAGGACTGGTAAATCACTGACTGTGGTGTAGCTATAGGACTGGTAAATCAATGACTGAGCTGTAGCTATAGGACTGGTAAATCAATGACTGAGGTGTAGCTATAGGACTGGTAAATCAATGACTGTGGTGTAGCTATAGGACTGGTAAATCAATGACTGTGGTGTAGCTATAGGACAGGTAAATCAATGACTGTGGTGTAGCTATAGGACAGGTAAATCAATGACTGTGGTGTAGCTGTAGGACTGGTAAATCACTGACTGTGGTGTAGCTATAGGATTGGTAAATCACTGACTGTGGTGTAGCTGTAGGACTGGTAAATCAATGACTGTGGTGTAGCTATAGGACTGGTAAATCACTGACTGTGGTGTAGCTGTAGGACTGGTGAATCACTGACTGTGGTGTAGCTGTAGGACTGGTAAATCAATGACTGTGGTGTACTATAGGACTGGAAAATCAATGACTGTGGTGTAGCTATAGGACTGGAAAATCACTGACTGTGGTGTAGCTATAGGACAGGTAAATCAATGACTGTGGTGTAGCTATAGGACAGGTAAATCAGTGACTGTGGTGTAGCTATAGGACTGGTAAATCAATGACTGTGGTGTAGCTGTAGGACTGGTAAATCACTGACTGTTGTGTAGCTATAGGACTGGTAAATCACTGACTGTGGTGTAGCTATAGGACAGGTAAATCAATGACTGTGGTGTAGCTATAGGACTGGTAAATCACTGACTGTGGTGTAGCTATAGGACTGGTAAATCACTGACTGTGGTGTAGCTGTAGGACTGGTGAATCAATGACTGTGGTGTAGCTGTAGGACTGGTAAATCAATGACTGTGGTGTACTATAGGACTGGAAAATCAATGACTGTGGTGTAGCTATAGGACTGGTAAATCACTGACTGTGGTGTAGCTATAGGACTGGTAAATCACTGACTGTGGTGTAGCTATAGGACAGGTAAATCAATGACTGTGGTGTAGCTATTGGACTGGTAAATCAATGACTGTGGTGTAGCTATAGGACTGGTAAATCAATGACTGTGTTGTAGCTATAGGACAGGTAAATCAATGACTGTGGTGTAGCTATAGGACAGGTAAATCAATGACTGTGGTGTAGCTATAGGACAGGTAAATCAATGACTGAGGTGTAGCTATAGGACTGGTAAATCAATGACTGTGGTGTAGCTATAGGACAGGTAAATCAATGACTGTGGTGTAGCTATAGGACAGGTAAATCAATGACTGTGGTGTAGCTATAGGACTGGTAAATCAATGACTGTGGTGTAGCTATAGGACAGGTAAATCAATAACTGTGGTGTAGCTGTAAGACTGGTAAATCAATGACTGTGGTGTTGCTGTGGTGTAGCTGCTGTTTGTTTACCTTGTGTGAGTAGCGTAAGGATTCTTCTCGCTCCCTACACTAGACTGCCGACTATGGCCAAGGGAGGCATACCCTGTAGATCCTCGTGAGTGCTGACTGGTATAGCTGTCATTTCTCTGATGATTCTTCAATCCTTCACTGTCGGGATTCTGGGGGTGCATATCTACTTCAGGAGAATCTGAGGGGATAAAATGTACAATCAGTTATGGAATATTTGTCAAATTAAAAAAAAACCTTTGGTTTCATTTAAGTAAGCTTCTTTATAATAATACAAGTCTATCTTCATACTCATACTATACTCATCAAGCTTTTGGTTTCAATACAAGAACTACTTGATTAATGATTATCTGATGCAATATAACCGATTACTACCAGAACAATATTTGTAAGTTTGAGTTAATGCTTCTGTACCTGTTATGATATTTGGACGGTTCTTACGAGGTTGAATACCATACCTGATATGATGTTTGGACGGTCCTTGCGAGGTAGACTACCATACCTGTTATGATATTTGGACGGTTCTTACGAGGTTGAATACCATACCTGATATGATGTTTGGACAGTCCTAGCATGGTAGAATACCATACCTGTTATGATATTTGGACGGTCCTTGCGAGGTAGACTACCACACCCACTACTGGCACTGTTAGAGGCTAGACTGCCCTCACTACATTCCTCTATACGAACGGCTGGCTGGTCTATATCATCATACCACTTAGTGGTGTGACGTGGGCTGAATTAAAAAAAAACAAAAAACTATTCCATCAATGCTGTCTTCCCCATCTTCATTAATCTTTATTTTCAAATGTCTACCTTTGTATTTTGAGTCAATGTGTGACCATTGACAGGTTATCTTAGAAAAAGTTCAAAACAGAGACACTTCATGGGAAGTTTAAGTCCCAAAATAGGTTCTCCTTCAATATTGATTCATTTTATTTTATTTTAGTTAAATTACTTTCCTTAAGTAAACTACAGAGTGATTGATAAATCACTTTAAGAGTACAAAGCTGAGCAGATAGTCCTAAGGAAATTGATTTAATCTAAGAGAAAAAAAATAAATGACACATCGATGTAAGGAAAGTTTTGTAGTTTAAACAAATATTGAAGGAATTCATTTGTTCTTTGAAATCCCTTTAACATTTGATACTTAGATTCTCTAGTATCTAAACCTATGTTATCCAGCCCTAAAATAATATTTAGTCTCCATATTACATAATATGTACAAGTATGCAAGTCTAATGTAAGAAACACAGGAATGCTCTTAAAAGTGTGAAATGATTCCATAGACCCTAGTATAGCTTCTATTGAAAAACAATTTATAACATACAGTGTAATGACATTGTTGGTTAAATAGGAGGACCAGGTAAATAATGTACGGTTTTCATTTTGAGGGAGTGTTTAACAAAAAAATTTAAGAAATTAATCCACAAAATATGAATATCTAATATAAATACATGACTCATTCTAAAGTAGTGTGCTTACACTTTAAAAACTGGGTCACCAGAGATCAAGGTCATCTCCAAGGTGAGTTCAATGGTGGAGTTGTCTTGCCGATGCTTGGAGTCATAACCTTCCAACAGGAATTTCCTGGTCTGGTGTCCAGATCCAGCAAACTCGGACAGATTAATGTCCACAAAGCCCAGCTTCTGATATGCCTTCCCTCCTTTCTGATCCTGTAATGAATAATGTGTATAATTACTAATTTATACATGGGTAAAGATAATCTAAAAACTGCTTTCAACAACACAAAATCATGATTCATTTGAGACTATAAACTATGAAAAAAACAATTACATGTGTATTAACTTAAAACAATTCATAATTCTTTCAGAGAAATGTGATTAAGTAGTAACTTTGAAATCTTCGTGTGTATTACACTGTAAATTATTGTATCTAATCAATAAGTACTAAAAAGTTTTCAGATGTTAAATCTTATACATGTAGATTCTATTTATTTTACAAGCACAGCTGTTCTGAGAGCTAGTAAATACGCCTCCCCAACACTTGTAATAATTTCTCTGTATCTGATTTCAGCTGGGTGCTAGTCTCTTGTCAAGATTTACTGACAAGGACAGACATTGCTGTTGTAAATTCAGTTGTAGTCTGAATTCTGTCAATTACATACCATACGCACAGAGACTCTGCACACACAGGGGTCCAGAAAGCCTGTGCTGGCATTGGCTGTTACTTTACATTGGAAATTGTACGAAGTCCTCCACGATACACTGTGGTTCTTTATTTCTTCCCTACAAAGTAATAAAAACATCTAGGTCAGTATGTGTAGAAGTACACCTTTAATGGTGGCTGGCATTGACAGATTTCCTATTAATAACTGAACTCCTTTTCCTATTGATGATAACCATGTATCTTAGATTGCCTCATCAACTTAGAGTCAAAGATGAATGAAAATGCTTCTATCCTATCAATTCATAGAGCTAGACTTGAAAAACCTATTATATCTAAAAAGTCTTAGGAAGTTAGCACTGAAGAAACATATGCAGCTGATCATTAGCGGGAGGAAGAATAAAGACAGAACTGGTGAAGACCCCAGGTCTGCACTGATCTACCACCCTATAACTGGTACAGAGAAGAGTACTTTACAACCTTAGGAAACCTGATAACCGCTGCACCAGAACCTGAGGCAGGATTCTGAGTAGAGTGTAATTGTATCTGGTCAGATTATGGCACATTCCGCATACATGTATTATCAAGTACAGTTTATATAATTACAGGGATATCATAGATCCTGTTACAAAGTATACTTCTTGAATAATTATATATTCCTCATTCAATAGTGCATAACTGACATTTTGTGAGTACTTTTAGTCTTAGACAGATTTAACAGTAGATACATTGCAGATTCATACTGGCTTATTTTGACACTGATAACCAAGTTCATAAGAGACTGTCAGTGCAGAGTAACACATTATAATGAAACTCAGAAGACTGTACTGCCATGTTGATGAATTATTTGATGCTATAAACAGAATCATGACCACCCTGAAGCAAACCCTTAATCATGACCTAAAACTTTCTAATCTCATCTGTATTATGTAACAGGCAGAGGTGATGAAAGAAACTTCACTTGATCTACAACAGAGTGTAGATCATTACCCAAAGGCAGTAAATGTTTATGGTAAAAAAAAATAATGAAGAAATAAAGTTATACACAAATAAATATACAGAAAAGCTGGTAGAGTTAATTAATTAAAACTTTATCTGTAGAAATTTTTTTTTCTTTTCTGTGTCAAATATTGAACACTTATGTAAGATCTTACTTAAGACAATATAAACTTCTCTGAGGTAATGGAATGAACAATATAAAATGGTAGATCTGCCGGTAAACCTAGGATAATGATACATGTAAATGAATTCTGGTACAAACAATACCACATAAGATACTGAAATGATTAAATAAGTTACTTTAATGGTACTGTATTGTACATATAAGATGAGTCAGATATTTTCTAGTTTTTTTTCTGCATGGTTAGGGAATATACATCATATATACAAGGTGAGAATAGTTCCAGTAACATCAAACTATCATCATGGCTGTCCTTATACCAAAGGAGTACTCCAGAACTTTAAGCAAAGCTCCCTCTAAATAACATTAGAAAATATAAAATATACCCTATTTTTTATTATAAAAGGGCATTTAATTGTTGGTACAGTATAACAAACAACAATACAGAAATTAGAGAGGAGAACTGCCCCCACTCCACCCCCCACCCCCAAATGAATTTGGAATGTAGTGAATTTCTACAAACAGTTTTGGTTAAGGTTCAGTGTTGCACTCAGCCATGTAATCAACTTTCCAATCCAATTATAGAAAATTAACCATGACATACTGCAACAGAATAGGGAGGTGGGAATTGAGAGAGTGCTAGGCTGTATCCTAATCAATAGCACTGCTCTGTTGGGACTATACTAGTATGATATAGTAAACAATCAAGTCTAACTTTACTGGGGCTTTATAGAACTCTTCCTGAACTGTTAATTCTAATCCTAATCCTTACAAATGGCCTTGAGTTTTCACAGAACATTTATTTTAGCCTCTGCCAAAAACCGAGTCGATAGCAGAAAAAAAGCTGATCACTTTAACACAAAATCTGTCTAGCACAAGACTTATATTTGTTTCTCAAAGATAAATTTTGTTTGTTTTTTCTGATAGGTAAGAAACCTGTATTTAGATACAAGGTGAGAAAATAAGAATTGAGTTTCTCCCCTATTTTTTTTTTACTCATTTGCAGTGCAATTCACTCACAATTAAGTCGTTGTATGACTGTAGGAGAAAACTTTGAAGATGGAATTTGCTGAACAAACTAATTTACCTCCGACTAAGCAACTCCCTTTCCCTATAGTTACAAACATTTGGCTATATACTTGGTGAGGGGAAATGCTATATACGAACAATATTATCACAAGTTCTTTTAAGACTTTTTACACAGTTGTCTGCACATATTAACAACTATCTTAAATCTAACAGTTTGTGTTGATAAAAGATTAAGTTTAAGAAAACAGCCCTTTATTCCAAGAATCAGTCTTGGTATTTAATATAAGAGATCACTAACAACGGCTTTTTTGTGTGGGTGTCATATATTTTTAGGAAATTATATGTTTCTATTCATTTACAATCAGTTCATTCAAAATATAGTATGTTCTATACCTATGATTTATATTGCTCTAAGTGACTCTCAATGTTTTATTTTGCAAAATAATAATACTTAATACAAATGTCATGAGAAAATAAAATAAAACAAGGGTTGGATTATATATCCTCAAGTCCCATTCAGCCTTTCAGGAAAGGACATAAAAAGTTTTTAGATCTTTTTGCCATTCCCAATCTGTTAAATTAAATGTGTCCATATTAATGCCGTAGGATTTGTGTTTTCCTCCACACTAAGAAGCTGAAACAAAACCAGTGTCTTGCAAAAAATCTTGCAATTTGAAGATCATACGTTGGAATGAGAGTGACTTAGAAAGAGAGAACTTATCAATTTGTAGCTTTATGTATTACAAAAACATATAACACACCTAATATTTACAGATCATACATGTATATAGGGTGTATATATTTTTTTTCTTTACAAAAGTCTGTTACAATCATTATCAGACAATCATGCTAGAATGTGATACATACACTCACAAGGAAAATTATCACTCAATTCATCAGTCTGCAGCAAAACATAAGAAAATGGTTGCCAACGTCAGAGATTAGGCCATTCCAAGTTTTTTCTATGTTTAGCGTCCGCGTGCGCCTTGGTTTTTGACACCACATATCACAAAAAACAAAGTCATGAGTCCTCAAATTGAATATTCTGGTCAAAATCACTGAATTCTGTCAATTTCTCAAAATATTTGTCTACAATATGTCAAATTAGGAATATTGTAAGCATTGAATACCTTGATTTTGCTGAAGAATAGGTTTTTTCTGCGAGAAAAATAGAATAATGAAATCAAATCTTTGAGCGACGTTATTTTTATGACTATAAAGTCTGTGTTTTATTTTTAAAATTTTGGTTTGTGTGTTTTTTGCGAATAGGTAGATAGGTTTTTGAAAGATGGGTGAACGCTAAACAGAGAAAAAACTTGGAATGGCCTTAGGGCAGATTCTATGTAAGTCAAAATCAGTTCTAAAAGAGTTAGTACATGTAATAACTAACCTCTCCCCCCCCCCCCCCCCAAATACACACACAGTTTTACTCAGAATACTGTCTGTAAAACCTTTAATGTTTGATTGTCTATCAATCCTACAAAGTTATTGGGGATTTGTGTATATATAAGCACCTCAAATAAGAAAACACCAAAGCCATAACACAATGATAACAATACAACTTAGGAAAAGAAATGAAATAGCAGGAAATTAATGGTAAAATGAATCCATTGAAAGCATCAAATTTTTATCTGAGTGTGTCATCAAGTAACATGACTCTTTTTTAGACCCTGCACAGGGTGACTGTCCTTGGAGTGACCTTCATTAATCCTGTCCTAGGGTCATTTCAGTATACAGCAATTATGTAGCATTTTCTCTACATGATACAGATCCTGACTAAAATCCTTAGTAATCACCCACCTATCTAACTCATCTAACTACAATATCAACATAAAACATGACAAAGACTCCATAAATAATGACTGCACAGGAGAATCTAAGTAATGACATGCCATTAGCACTTCAGATGTGTTCCCACAAGTTTGGAGGAAATTCTCACATCACAGACAAGCATTTACTGTTCAATCTGAACTTTCCCAAGGTTTATCTTACAATTTTGATGTAAAGTATACCTTTTTATACCATCAGAAACCTACATTTTATTTATTCTCAGATTTTTTTCTTCTAAAAAATATACAAATCATTGGAGACTTTACTGCATTACTAAGGGAACTGAAGTCCAATATGAAGTGCAGTAATTTACTTATTCCATCAATACCCAGTGATGTAAATAATAGCTAATTGATACAGATCAATATTATAGATGGCGAGATTTATTGATCCATAGTACAACCACAACCACCAATAGATGGAGCTGAGTATGACAAATAAACAGCAGTTCTGTAAGAATCTACAAATAACCATTATCTGAATCAAATGACATTCATTTTCCCATTCCTACATATCACTGACTTGTATCACATACTTGAGTAAAGTACAGAGTTTGAACCAATTTCTAGGACTTTTTCCTGTCATGTGTAAACATGCATTCCATTCCATAGCATTTTAAACAAATATTGTTATTATGTGACATCATATTACAAGATAATATGCTGCATACTGAATTGTAACTCTGACATAAACATGACAAAGCCCCACAACAGTATTGCATCCATGTGATTTTACATATTTTATGTAATATGATGAGAATAAAGTGGAAAAGAAAACCATTCATTGTGGAAAAGAAAACCATTCATTAACTTATTCATATTATCAATGATAAGTTGTATTCAATTTAAATATCCGGAGAGTAACCTCAGTGTCAAACAAGAAAATAAAGATGCCTGCGTTAATTATCCTAAGTGACTAAGTCATCTACTACTTGGTCTTGTTTGTTTGTATGTAAACAGGATGAGTTGGCTGATACTAAGGTCAAACGAAGACTAATTGTAATATCAAACAGAGGTACACACAGAGGGCTACCTCTATCAACAGAAGGTTAACAATTTATTATCTATCCATACACATACTATCTCTCTCTCATTATCTCTCTATCAATACTGAACATGTACTCTTCATTGGCATAGGTAAACACATCTTTCAATCAGCTCAGTCCCACTAATAATTATTTACTGATAAGATTAAAATAACATTCTTTCTCTCTAATGTATATGTGTACTTATCAGTACTAAAAACAAGGGGATCATGGGGCACATCGCTCACCTGAGTTATTATGGCCCTGCTGTTCTCCATTAGCAAATTTTTTTCCCCTTTATATTCTTATGTAAAACTTTGACCGCCGGGGGTCAAGAATTGAACAAATTTAAATCTACACTACCTGAGGATGCTTCCATATTAACATGACTAATCATTGCTTAGTTTTTCTTGAGTATAAAATTTAAAAAAAAATCCTATACATTCCTATGTAAAACTTTGATTGCCCATTGTGGTACCCCTCCCTCTGGGGCTAATTATTTGATAAACTTTAATCTACACTACATGAAGATGCTTCCATATAAATATGACTTATCGCTCTGAGAAAAAGATTTTTTAAAGATTTTTTCTTAATATTCCTATGTAAAATTTTGATCACCCATTGTGGCCCAGCCCTTCCTTCCAGGGTCAAGATTCTGAATCTACACTACCTGAAGTTGCTTCCATGCACATATGAATAATCATGGCTTTGCTGTTCTTGAGAAGAAGATTTTTAAAGATTTTTCCTTTGTATTCCTATGTAAAAATTTGATTGCCCATTGTAGCCCCATCCTAACCCCAGGGGGTCATAATTTGAACAAACTGAATCTGCACTACCTGAGGATGCTTTCATATAAATATGACCAATCAAGCCTTGCAGTTCTTGAGAAGATTTTAAAAGACTTCATCCTATATATTTCCATGTAAACTTTGATCCTCGTCTGTGGCCCCATCCAACCCTCAGGGGGCATGATTTGAACATATTTGAATCTACATGTCAGGAAGTTTTCAAAGAAGTTTAAACTTTTTTGGCTCAGTGGTTCTTGAGAAGAAGAATTTTAATTGCCACCACCTTATTTTTGCCTTTTTTTTAATTTATCTCCCCTTGGAAGGGGCACCCCTTCATTTAAACAAACTTGAATCCCCTTCACCCAAGGATACTCTGAGGCAAGTTTGATTGAAACTGGTCCAGCAGCTCTTGAGATGAAGTTGAAAATGTGAAAATTTAGGTATGAAACACAACTGCATGACAACAGAAAAAAAAAACCCAGATACCAATAGGTCACCTTAGTGACTCAGATGACCTAAAAAAAATGTGTATTCCCATCTCTTGATGCAACAATTTTTAATAAGATTACCCTAAATTTGTGGTGATTACCTCCCACTTAGGTTTTTTTTTTTAAAACTTGGTCACTTTTTAAGTTTTATGACATGGTTTTAAGCTGCAGTTCACAATTCTCTACAGATGCACTGACAAAGTTTCTTTATTCTAGGTCTAACTCTACATGAGCACCAAAAAGCTTTTGACATATTTTTGCATATCATTTCAATTAATTTTAATACAAGGTCACCAGTGACCTTAAGGTAGGGTGAGACACACCTTCTACCAAAGATGCAACTGAAAATTTAAAGCCAAAAACTTTTCCAGTTATGAGCCTGACAGGGTTTTACCATATTTGCCATTTTATCTTGATTAAAGATTATAGTGACCTAACTTAAATGTGTGAAACACCATCTACCCAAGATGCATAAGTTGACAAAGTTGGATGATTCTAAGCCTTATAGTATAGTACTTAAGTTAAAATTATAAAATCCAAAACAAAATGACAGAGTCCATAAATTTAAAAAAAAAAAAAAAAAGTAAAATGAAGAAAAATTGTCCAATCAAATTTAAATCCATGTACCAGGTGCACATCTTCATTTGGTGAATAAAGAGTGCATGAATTTTTAGACAAATCCAAGCAGTCTTAAATCATGTTCAGAAAAAAATCTTTTCTAGTCTACAGACATGCAGATGGAAGGTCATGCCAATTCTAACATACCCCCCTCCTCCAAAAAAAACTTTGTTTGCAGGGGTATAATTAGACATTCAAAATATTTACATCCATTGCTCCCCATACTTGTATATATGAAACACTAGAACAATATAAGTGATTGTAGTTAATATCAAGGGAAAATAAAGAATTTCTTCATTTGAAGTTTGGTTATTGCAGCTTCTCAAGATTATTATCCATAAGAGGGTCTTCCTTTTGGCAGAATTGACATTCAATTAACAACGGGCTTCTTACATTTATAAGCCAACACTTCTTATTCAAAGTACAAGTTTGACAACAGTGTTTCTTTTCCCATTGAGGAGCTCATGTTTCAAAGTCCTTTTAGCTGGCTATCAAATCTATTCACAAGGAATATTTGGGAGGAACTGTTAATGAATCACAAGCATCTCTTGATTTAAAACCAGTTAAACAGGGGTCTACACCTACATGCATTGTACATTTCATGGTTCATAAACTTTTCAAAGTTTATGTAGGAGTTCAATAGACGGTAAAAATAGGTAACTTTATGGTTTATCACAGATAAAAGTAGTAACTAAACATTTCACACTTAACAAAAAGGGGTCTAATATTCAACTAAAATTATTACAAAATAGAAATCAAAACTTTGTTTTAATTAAATGTTTGGCCACAAGACACCTGTGTTTCTAGATTTGCAAGGTACATGTATTATATTTCATCCAAAACAGCAACTCCTGTTAGCATAATAATTACACTGCAGCAGAGCAGGGCATTATTGGACTCTGTTTTGTGTGTGGATATAAATGGACACATTAAGAACTAGATACATTCAAGCTGATTTATTCTAGGTTAAAAGTTTATTTCTTCTTGAAATCCTCAATCAAGACAAGATGTACAACATTTGCAATCCAGCTGTGATTAGGGACTTAAATAAAGATGCTACACACATAATACCTAATCTACTGTCTAGGATACTCCTCCATCTCCTCCATCAATGTGTATAATCATCTCTTTGTAAGCTTTACATGAACAGATCTTGTATGACATAATAAGATAAGACTTTAATTCCAAATTGAACATGCAAATTTGCATGTTCATGAATAACATAAGTTACAAAATTAACCAATAAACATAATTAAATGATAATTTTATTTGTTTGTTTCCTCTATATCCCTTTAAGAATTGTTCACATATATTGGGACACCAACCACTGCTGGTGGACCATGGAAGGCTGCAAATTTAGAACTGTACTTGGCACTTATGGCCATTGAGAACTCAGAAGTGAGGGATCTTTTTTTTTGTGCCAGCATTTACTGTGACATGGGACCTCGGTCTATATGGTGTCATGTGAGGGACTGGTCTACATGGCCCACACAGGGATTCAAATGGTACCATAAGGATAAAATCCTTACTCCGCAACTCTGGAACAAAACACTCAACCAGTGCTCCACAAGGGCTACTTTAAGCCTTAACAATAGTAAAGTTACCATATTTAATCTTGGTGTTTGTAATATCACTTCTTAAAATAAAATAGTCTAAATAAACATGTATTTAAAAAAAAACAATTGCAAGTATTACACACCAAATGTTACTATGCTATGGTATGATCAATTCTTAATAAATTGAGGCAAGCTGCTGACAAAAATATTGATCTTACAAGGACTTCAACAGCCACATTTAAAGTCAGCTTTTCACAAATTCTATGATTGCTATAATGTCCTTGTTTATAAAAACCACCTACCATTGGGTTGAATTTTGTCTGACATGATGGATACCATTTGTTAGGTCATCGCTTTTATACTAAATTTGACTATGGTTTACTCTGAATACCTGATTAATACTTAGGGCTCACAGAAGGCATGACTGGTGGTCAACAGGGGGTGCTTACTCTTCCTAGGCACCTGATCTGGCCTCTGGTGTTTCCAGGGGTCCGTGTTTATGCCGTGTTCACGATTCGTTTAGTATACTGGATTTATGAGATTGCTCACTGTTCGTTATCTTCACATTTTACATAGGTACACATAATTCAATGAAATTTGAAAATGGTAAATTATATCTGCAAAAGATGTAAAAGGAGTAACAATTTCATTTAAAACCCAACCATCATGACCATTAGGACATTTATTTCATCAATTTATAAATTATAAGCAAACACTGCTTTATATACATGTGAAAAAGAAAAATTATCTGTAACAAATGAAAAGCAAAATTTTAAAAGCACATGAAGAAATTATTTTCATGTTGGGTTTTTCAAGTTAAGTGAAAGTAGTATTGAAGCCAAATTTAGTTTAATGGATACAAGCCAAATCTATTCAATAATCCTGCAAATCTTCGGACATACACATGAGTCATCAGAATCTATACTGGAGTCAAATTGTGTGAAATATGAAATGTTTACTTGATAAAAACTATTATAAAATAGACAAACATGTTTAAAACATTAAAATTCCCTTAACAGTAGATGAGAGAAATACAGATACTTCACACAGTCACTATCCTGCATGTTCCTATTGATTTAGCAGTTGATTATAAGGGTGAGACTGTAATAAATTATGAAATACAAAGGAGTAATTTTAATGGCATTAAAGACAATGACTACAAAGGAACATTAATTAAACAAGTCTCAACAAGTGAAATAAAAAGGCTACGTTTGTTTCCTAGGGAATCTAACTGAGCCACTTCAATATTGCCCCATACTGATTGATTTCTTTTAAAACAAAATTTGCTTAATTTCCAGTGGAAATTGATTTAAATTAAATTGATTTCATTTTTTTAATCTGAATAAATTATCAAAAAAAGTTTGTAATATAAAGACATTTTAAAATCTATTTATCATGAGGCTTGCTTGGTGACAGCTTCACTTTATACCTCTGATAGTCTCTGTCAATGATGACAATAACACTGAATTGATTATATGGTTAATTTTGGTTGAAATAAAGTTTGAAGTAAATAAAACTTCAAAATTAACTCCAACCCACTGACCTACTAAATATTCTCTTCTGAGAAGTGGACAGGCAATTCACATATTTTACATGTAGGCTTAGCCTATACATTGGCTATGTCTGTCCACTTCTCTAAAGAGAATATTCGTAACTGTGTTATATTGTACATGGATCTAACATATTTTACTTTCTTTGTGCCTCATATCAAAATATACTGAGTAGATACCAATTACTGTATACAACAATCAATTTAACAATGTAGGGCTTATACAAAAGCTACAGATTTTGACATGCATTGAAATGTAGCAGCAATATTGTGAAGAAATTTTTCCCAATATATCACAGAAGCCCTACATTGCATCTTTTTAAGCCTGTATTTTACCTTGTGCTTTGTTCTGAAAAGTTTCCTCCCTCCAAGAGCCGAATTTTGGCAAAGAGCAATCCACTAATGAATGGAACTGAAGACAACTCTTCAAGTCTAAAGTTAACATTAAACTTGAACCTCTTTTTCTTCATAATGAATAAAGACATCATTTTTGAAATGAGAGTCATGTCATACTGATATTGTGGGAATTCCCAACTTCAGATTAATTTCTGAAAAGTTACATTATTAAATTCCATAAAGAAAAACTCCTACACTACTATGAAAAATTTCAATTGATAGGTAAACTGATCGATAAATCCATCATTGGAATTTTCACAGGAAAGATGACTTGCGAGCTGATGTGGATTTGAATGTTAATATACAATTAATGGATATTTCAGACAGAGCAGTGCAAAAGCATATCCAAAACACACAGATTACATCCTATACACTCTATATGTTAAAATACTGATTCCGATTTAGGTCACCATCCCATATAACTTGTTTGATCAACTGTTACTCCTGTGCTGTGCAAGCACTTGCCAGCAACTCCTCATGCACCTGCGCACTTCTGCTTCATTTTCAACTTCCGGTTTCCGGTGTAAACAAAGTCGGAGGATGTTGAGGGCAACTTTAGCTCAAAGTTTAAAAAGTTAACCTTAGTCATTGATTGACACAATTCAATTTTAAGATACTTGACGTAACATTATGTTTCAATGAAGATTCAAAGGTGCATAATGTGCTGTCATAATAGAACAGACGATCTTGTTGAACTTGAAAATACCGAAGTACGATACTGCTGGGTTACATGTAATTTTGAATGAATGTTAAAGTGGGTCAGTGCGTCCGTCTGTCTTTATGTCATTCTGTCTATTTATAGCACCTTAGTTTCTAGATGATATGTCTGAAAGTCTTTTAGCTTTTGCAATATTCTTTTTTCTAATCATAATTTTGTATTGCTAAAAGAAGACCCCTATTAATTTTGAGATTAAAAGATCAACGGTCAAGGACAAAATTTCAAGTATTGCATAAATTGGTTTCAGAATGACCACTTAAATTCTCTTTAAGCCTTTGCAAAGAAATGTTAGGCAACGACTCTCTTTCTTTCATCTTTTGGAAGACCTGTTGATTTTGAGACCAAAAGGTCAAGGTCACAAATTTCATATAAGGTGTTAAATGGTTTCCAGATTTACTTTAATATTGTAGCTAAAAAGACCCCTTTTGCATTTAGGTGAAAGGTCATGGTCACAAACTAGTATATTTACACAAATTGTTTCCAGAAAACATCTAAAATAAACTTCTGTCCTTAAGCGGAGGACATAATTTCCCTGAATTAGCTTGGTTTTAAAGATTAAAAATGTATTCTTAGTGAGTTATTTATAATTACTAGATTAAAAGATTTTTATTGAATTTCCCTTTGTTTTGTAATTCGTATTTATGAAAATTTGACCTTCATATGTGGCCACCCAATTCTAGGGTCAAAATTTGAACAAACTTGAAACTACACTTCATTAAAACACTTGCTTTTCAATATGATTATTTCCTTCTAAGACTCAACTGCCACTCCATTCTAGCCCCATGGGTAATTTTCTGAATGAACTTGAATGCATACTAAATAAGAAATATTTCATGAAAGTTTTGTCTTTTGTGATTTTTGAGAAAAAGATTTTAAGTGACCCAACCATATGTTCACTGTTGCTTAATAGCTATTTATCCAAGAAAGAGACTTTGGTTCTTTATTTGAATAAACTTGAATCCCTCTTACCCATGGATGCTTTACATAGGATAAGTAGTTGAAAATTGTGAAAAATTTTATGCTTTTATCCATTGATTTCAAGAAAACCTTCTACAGTAATTCTAGAGTAAAGTTACTTTTAAATTAAATGATTTTATGGATATCATAAAAGTGATGAAACCTGTTCTGTTAGAATTAAAGGTAATTTGTTTTGAAAAAGTTTTAAGAAGCACAATTTTACAAAATTTACAAATTGGTGATTTCAGTCAAGAAATCTTCAAATAACATCCAAATCCAACATTTTCTATAATAAAGAAAGGAACGTAACATAAAAAGCTGGTGATGATGATCATGATCTTCACAGTGATTTTCTATGTCTGGAGATGAGCACTGCTTTTTCTTGAAAGTGCTCTTTCTTGAACTCAGTGACACAGAGAAAAAAATTTGAGATATCTAAGGAATTGAGATATCAAGTTTAAATACAGATATAAAAAGTGGTTTGGACTTTCAACTTGCATTGACATATCCAAGGTACATGTATTTGAGATATTGGTAATAGAGATACTAAAGTTTAACTGTATTTTAAAACTTTCAGTCTGGTTGCTGAGGAATAAAAGAGGATGAAGTTCTATGTGCATGCAGAAGATCCACCATTCACCATGGTTATTAGATGGAATGAAAATGACGACAAATGTATGCAGAATCTTGTAGATGTAAGACTTTGACATATTGTATTTAGAAGATTGAAAGGTTAACCATAACCAGGTCTTACCCAATACGAGAGTGGAGTGTTTTAAAATCTTATTTTTAAAGAATTATATGTTCATTTAAAAGTTATCTGAATCAAGGATCTTTCCTAAACATGACCAATTTTACTACCAAAGATTAAATTGGCTTTTCATTACTCAGTGCATGACTTTGTTTCAAACACTCTCTATGTTATGCAGTATATCCTTGGTAATTTTAGATTTTATTTTTGTGCAAACAGTCACAAAATATATATGTATTGGAAACAAATCAAATGAATCACAATGTTATAGTAAGTCTAGATAATGTTTAAGGTGTTGGTCATGATCAGTGCATTACAGCTACATGTTGTTAACTTCAATACATTGCAGATTTTCTGGAGCAATTTCAAATCAAAATACCCAGATGTGGAGGAAACAATTGATAAATCAACAGTTGAAGTATGGAAAGGGTAGGGATAAAATTTAAAAGTTGCAAATGTGAAGATATTTTGATTATCTGTGATGAAATTTCTTTGGCCATGAAAAGAAAAAGTTACACAAATCATGCACGGATCCAGGATTTTTTCCACACAAACTCAAACAAATGTTAGACTTTTTGACAATTTTTTTTTTAAAAAGTAAACAATTTGCATTTGCCCTTACTTGAAAAATCTATTTAAAGAGGGGGGGGGGGGGGGGGGACAAGGAGGACACATCAATTTCTTAAGTGTATAGTATAAGTCTATTTACTTCAGATACATGACTCTCCTTATGATCTTTATGAGTAGGGATCCATGTTTCCTAGGAAAGGGAAGTGTTCCAATTTCATTTTCTTCTTACTTTACATAGAAATTTAATATAAACTCTGAAAATCACAGAAGGGGTCCGGACCCTCCACACTCTCTAGATCCATGCATGTCTTGTTTATGAAAATACTAATGGTATCTTTACGTTTTAGGAGGAAGTCATTAGACTTGACTAGCAAAGTTTTGGAAAAGGTGAAGAATATGGATGACATATATATAAAGTGGATGACAAAACCACATGGTAAGATTTATATTGAATATTTCTGAAGGCTTTTAAAAGCATGCAGAAACCATTACTATCTTCATGTCATTAGTATAATCTTTGTACATGTACATGTATATGCAAGATAAATAAAGAAGTCAACATTTAAGAATATTTATTCTTTTGAAACTGTTTTTTTAATTGTAATCTGAACCTAAATATATGAGCATGTGTTAATGTAGCATATATTTTTTTTTTTCTCAAGAGAAAGACAAGAGAGAACAAAATGTAGAGAACTTGCCATCAGAAACCGTTGAACCATCAAGTAGGGAGAATTCAATAAATGCAGATAATGTATCTGAAAAGGACCACTCCTTAAATAAAATGGATTCTTTGTACTCGGTGAAAGATTTACTAGAATTAGCTACCGCCTTGTCTTCCAAAGGCCGAATTCAGCATGCCATTGTTTTAAACACTGATATCCTTAAGAAAGAACCTAACAATCAATCAGCTATCAATGGCATTGGTAAGGCTAATTTATGTATTGCAGTAGGGTAAAACATCTTTCTAGCAACTGTCTATTGTCGTACATGAAAACACTTTATAGCAACTATTGCAGTACAGTACAACACATATATAGCAACTGTGTATTGCAGTACAGTAAAAAGCAAATCTGCATAGTGAATATCTGTTCAGAAGTGAACAATCCATAACATAATGAATCATTCACCAAGTATATTATACTGTCTTCAGCATTTGACTATATTCTTTTTTAAGCTGACTGCTATCTGCAGGCTGGGAGACCCAATAAAGCACTATCATATTTAAAACAAGGACAGAAAGTAAATGACACAACTTTCAGGTAAGATTTTTTTTTTAAATTGGTTGTTGATTTCTGCAATGTGTCATAATGCTACTGAGCTTATATAACACTAATGACTATTATAGAAATAGATTTAACCAATGGTAAATTATGAAGTAATATACAATGTTTTAGACTTGGACAATGCTACGTTAAGCTGGGGGAGTTTGATAAGGCTATAGAAACATTGATGGGGTATTGTAAGGAATTGCGGAATAGAGGGGGGACTTCAGCAGCTCATAAACAGGATGTCCAGGTAAACAAGGCATTTCAGTTATCATAGATTCACAAAAATATGTAAACTTACCAAAGAGAATTGATGAGAATGACATCCTAAATACTCATGCATTACTAATTTTGCATTGAGTGATGATTCTGTACAAATCAATGAGAAAAGTCAAACAAATTTTCACTTTCAATATGCTTGAATGTTTTTCCTCATCTTGTTGAATCTCTGTGATGTATTCCAGGTATGGCTTGCAAGAGGATATGTTGGGAAAGGGCAAACAGATATGGCTCTAGTAGTTTTACAGGTAATATACAAGAAAACATATTTCCATGTGTAGTTGGTCATGTTGGTTGCTAGATAAAGTATCTTTAATTTGCACGTATATTTTATAAGAACCTTCTTTATGTAACTGACTTGATGAAGCCATTGCTATATCTCCAATGGCAGTGCTCCAGTTTCACATTTTTGAGCAGGTCCATTCCAAAGTAACTGAAAGTCCTTTCTAGACCAAACTTGCATGGATGATGTTTATCTACCAGCCATGCTTTGGATTCTTCCTATGATCTACATTTCTAGAATAGTTGAAGTTTTCAGAGCAGATCTATTCCCAAGTAATAATAATTCATCCATGTATTTATTATCTTGATAAATAGCCAGTTTAATTAAAGTTTTTGGAGCAAGTCCTTTTCAAAAAAAGTAAAATCCATACCTTGACCAAACTAGCATAGATATTTCATCTAAAAATACATAAATACATGTACTTTCTTCATGGTGTTACGGGTGACATGTATTTTGTTCTTTAATGAAAGGCTTATAATGATGAAATGAGCTTACTAAACATTCATTTGACATTCATGAGGCTTTGCCTTACTTATAAATGACATTAAGTGGTTTTTGTAATCTTTGATTACCAGTGTTTTCCTTTATTCTTCAGTGCTTTTATAAATACATGTACAATTTTAAATATTTATCTAGGATTTTGTCAAGGTGGGCTGGTTATCTATTTGAATTTTGTTTCCTCTGTGGTCATTTCTTTATATACAGGTATTTTGTTTTCTCTGTGGTGATTTCTTCATATACAGGTATTTTGTTTTCTCTGTGGTGATTTCTTCATATACAGGTATTTTGTTTTCTCTGTAGTGATTTCTTCATACAGGTATTTTGTTTCCTGTGTGGTGATTTCTTCATATACAGGTATTTTGTTTCCTGTGTGGTCATTTCTTCATATACAGGTATTTTGTTTTTTGTGTGGTGATTTCTTCATATACAGGTATTTTGTTTCCTCTGTGGTTATTTCTTCATATACAGGTATTTTGTTTCCTCTGTGGTGATTTCTTCATATACAGGTATTTTGTTTCCTGTGTGGTCATTTCTTCAAACACGGGTATTTTGTTTTCTCTGTGGTGATTTCTTCATATACAGGTATTTTGTTTTCTCTGTGGTGATTATTTTGTTTTCTGTGTGGTGATTTCTTCATATACAGGTATTTTGTTTCCTCTGTGGTGATTTCTTCATATACAGGTATTTTGTTTCCTCTGTGGTGATTTTTTTTGTTTTCTCTGTGGTGATTTCTTCATATACAGGTATTTTGTTTCCTGTGTTGTGATTTCTTCATATACAGGTATTTTGTTTTCTCTGTGGTGATTTCTTCATATACAGGTATTTTGTTTCTTGTGTTGTGATTTTTTCATATACAGATAGTTTGTTTCCTGTCTGATGATTTCTTCATATACAGGTATTTTGTTTCCTGTGTGGTGATTTCTTCATATACAGGTATTTTGTTTCCTCTGTGGTGATGTCTTCACACAGGTATTTTGTTTCCTCTGTGGTGATTTCTTCATATACAGGTATTTTGTTTCCTCTGTGGTGATTATTTTGTTTTCTCTGTGGTGATTTCTTTATATACAGGTATTTTGTTTTCTCTGTGGTGATTTCTTCATACACAGGTATTTTGTTTCCTGTGTGGTGATTTCTTCATATACAGGTATTTTGTTTTCTTTGTGGTGATTTCTTCATATACAGGTACTTTGTTTCCTGTGTGGCGATTTCTTCATATACAGGTATTTTGTTTCCTGTGTGGTCATTTCTTCATACACAGGTATTTTGTTTTCTGTGTGGTGATTTCTTCATACACAAGAATTTTGCAGGGTGTATTGAGGGAAAACCAGGAACACTTGGATGCCTTGACAGAGTATGCTCCCCTGATTTTTCCTCTGGGTCCTAAACAAAAGGAGGAAGCCATGACCATCATGCTGACAGTGCTAGTCAACAAACGAGGTAAGTAGTGGACAGAAAGGGAGATAAATCTCAAATTTGTAATCCATGAAATAATTAAAATTCATCACCTGATTTGGAGACACGAAGGGGTTTGTTTATCTTTATTGTAGATGATAATTATGTGAAAGAAAAATTTGCCTATTTATGTCAACAAGAACATGGAATGCAGGTGTTAGAGAGGTATGTGAAAAGTTGTCATCATTTCTGCTGCTTATACACAGTATAATATATGTAAAAGCTAATATCTAAATACATGTAGCTATAAAAGACAATTATTCTGGTAGAAATTCATTTTGATGCATCACTTGACAGGAAAACACCTAATGCTTAGCAAATTGGAGAAATACTTATACACAACATCCCTTATTGAGATATTCTATTCACACTATGCATTTCTCAGTATCTGTATCCTTGCTACCTTTCATAACAGTTAGCACTTTTTACTAAGTAAAAACCTATTCGTTACTTCTCACTGAAGCATGTCAGGTCAAGCTTGGAGGGATGTCCCAGCTGTTGTTTTTATGGCAACTAGCCTCCGGGATGTTGGAGGTGAGAACCATTCTCAAATTCTGAAAGTAACATGCATCAGAGTTTTCCATACTGTACCACTCTCTATCAGAATGTTATCTTACTCATGTTTGATTACTTGTTCCCTACAGCCATTGAGCATGCTGAAGCATTATTGAAGCATGCTTATATGCTGCAGCCAGAAAATCCACACACATTGTTAACTTACGTTCATACTCTAGAGGTGAGGATGCTTCCTTCAGTTTCAACAAAATATCTTTACTCGGCAAGGCTGATCATAAAAATCACATAATAGGCTTTTGTTTGATGTATTCAATCTGATACCCAGAATTGGAATGCAATTTCTAACAAACAGATCTAACGAATTCAATTTGTAATCCATAATTACATGTATGATAAGTATCAATTTTAAAATCCAACTATTAATTACTAATGTTATTGTGTGAATGTAGGTACAAGATGCTGCTGCTTTTTAATGTCTGATTCTTTAAAATTTAGCTGGTAGAAAAACATACAGAAGCCGTCCAAGAAATTGTTACCTTTATAACTCGTTGGCCAGATAAAGAAATAGGGAACTTCAAGATTGGAGCCCTTCTGCCAATCATGAAGCACTTCCACGGTGATGTATACCTTAATGGTAAATACAAGACTGATTTTCTTTATGTGCTTATTCATACAATAAGATTTAGTATACAAATGTAAGAAAATATTCATTTGTTAGAATTATGTATATAACAGTACATGTACAACTGCTTTATGTGTAACTTACACATATATTTTGCAAAGGAAAAGTAATAATACACATGATACACTTGTATTATTTTTATAGATTATACACATCAATTGACATCATTGATGGCTTCAATAAAGTATAATACTGTAAAATAATACTGTGATATTAATAGTGTTTAATCCATACAAATAAATTTAATTGTTATATAGCTAATAAATAGTCTATAATAAAAACTACTAAAAGTCTAGAGAATTTTAGCATTCAGTATCTTGGTGTTTTATTGAACGCTTAGTTTGTATTATGTAAATGAGTATACCCGAAACATTCAGAATACGAGCCTTCAATATTGAACACCCCTCTGTAAACAAAAATGTCGTCTGGTCAATCTTGCAAAGGCAAATTTATGATAGATAGTGGCAGCTAGGTAAGATGTGTTTATTTTCACACAAAATTGAAATTATTAATCAATAATTTAGTATGTATTAGCTTCAATAAAACCTCATTAAGTAAATCATAACGCTTGGTAGGGTCATTAGAATGTTGTGATATTTAACATTTATAGGACAGACGTTAATTTAAATACCGATACTGAAAAATTCTCATTAATTTGAGATATTTGATTGAAATAATTAATATAAATCAATGGGAGATGTTGTAGCTATATAATAAAGGAGTTATTGAACTTATATTGGTGAATATTGGCACTCGTTGGCTGTACAAATTGAACTTATATTGATGAATTTTGGCACGAGTTGGCTGTACAAATGCATGAGCTTGTGAGTGCATTTGTACAGCCAACTCGTGCCAATATTCATCAATATAAGCTCAATAACCCTATAGTATTAAACTGATATTTTTCATGAAATAACTTTGGCTATTTATGAATAGCTTCCATTACTTAGTTCCAGAAACAGATTTGCCCAGTAATTCAGTTTCCATAGTAACTAATTCTGAGCCTTATCCTGAGGATGTGAACTATCTACTGGCAGTTATTTTTACTCTGGTCAAGATCCTGTTCATCAAAGGAGCTTTAGCCTTCATAAAACCCATCACTAGTTTGATAGGTAATGTTGATCATTAGTGTTATAAAACCCATCACTAGTTTGATAGGTAATGTTGATCATAGGTTCAAATTCAATCAATAAATCAACCTTCATTACAAATTAGAATGTGCTCTGTCCATGCACAACTAATTACTCTATTCTATTTAATGGAATTGTTTGAAAAAATCGTTATTATCCATCTTTCATAAAATATTTATTTTTTTAAGGTCTATTTTTTTTTTCAAAGAAAGATACATGTATAAAATAAATAGGTGTCCTTGATTTATAAATATGCATTCTAATATTTCAGATCCACTAACAAAGGGACATGAACTCCACAAAACAAACATAAGAAATGAAGCTGCTTACTTCTCCTGTATTAACCAGGTAAGCTTTAAACAGCAAAATTCTTTCAATATTTATTGCACAGATAATGGGAGAATATTCTACCACGCCACATTTACCCTAAGTTGCAGGAAGTGAGAGTCAAGGTCAACCATGTAGTTTCCCGAGATCATTATGTATACTTTATAGGAGACAGCCATTGTGTTCCACCAGCATGGCAGCCCATACAGTTCAAGGTAGGTTTATTAATGTGTTCGATGAAAGTTCAGTCACATGTTCATGCTAATCTTATACAACAGATTTTTTTTAAATCAAGTTATTGAGGTTTATTTTTATGTGTTTAAAAAAAAATCAGGGAGAAGACAAGATTATCCACCCAATCTTGTCCACTGGGACAAAAATCTGGCATCTACGAGAGGAGAGCACATTTTATCCTAAACACAACTTTAATTCAGCAATAAGCAATATTCCCGATGGTGCAACTACAGTGTTTTGTTTTGGAGAGATCGACTGCAGAGAAGCTCTACTGCTATGTGTGGAAAAAGCCAAATATGACGTAAACATATTTTTGTTACTATCAGGGTACCAAGTGTACTTTGTCCTTATTCATAACCTTGACATAAAAGTGAGGTAATGTCCTTATCACATGTAGTGTCCTGATGTTTAGTTTACAATGTGAAAAATGAATATTACAATGTAGTTTAAATATTAAACAGTTTGTATCACTACAAAATTGACCTATAAGTAAAACAGTGTGTGTTTGTAATACCAGTTCTATTCCCGTTAATCTTACAAACAAAATAAGGGAATCTGTTACATGTATAGAAAGATGAATATCAAGTCTAGAATATTTTTGATAAAATCAGTAACTTCGGCTTAAAGAATTCAATTCTTTTTTTTCCATGACTCATCACTTATACTTGTATCTTGAAGTATTTTAAAAGTCTTCAAAAATAAGCATATTAAAGATATTTTTCAAAAAATAAATAATCAGATCCACATAAAAATTTCGCTGGATTGATAAAACTTTTGTTCACCCTAAATTTTAGAGTTTGGAGGAAGGAATGGACAGGGTGATAGAAATTTACATTGATCTGTTGACAAGGTTACAGAGTCTCCATCACTGGGACGTTTATGTACACCCGGTGTTACCAGTACTAGATCTAACCAGGTAAGTGTGGTCACTGAGACATATATGTACACCCATGTTACCTGTACTAGATCTAACCAGGTAAGTGTGGTCACTGAGACATATATGTACACCCATGTTACCTGTACTAGATTTAACCAGGTAAGTGTGGTCACTGAGACATATAAGTACACCTGGTGTTACCTGTACTAGATTTAACCAGGTAAGTGTGGTCACTGAGACATATATGTATACCCATGTTACCTGTACTAGATCTAACCATGTAAGTGTGGTCACTAAGACATATATGTATACCCATTTTACCTGCACTAGATCTAACCAGGTAAGTGTGGTCACTGAGACATATAAGTACACCTGGTGTTACCTGTACTAGATTTAACCAGGTAAGTGTGGTCACTGAGACATATATGTATACCCATGTTACCTGTACTAGATCTAACCATGTAAGTGTGGTCACTGAGACATATATGTATACCCATGTTACCTGCACTAGATCTAACCAGGTAAGTGTGGTCACTGAGACATATATGTACACCAGTATTACCTGTACTAAATCTAACCAGGTAAGTGTGGTCACTGAGACATATATGTATACCCATGTTACCTGTACTAGATCTAACCAAGTAAGTGTGGTCACTGAGACATATATGTATACCCATGTTACCTGCACTAGATCTAACCAGGTAAGTGTGGTCACTGAGACATATATGTACACCAGTATTACCTGTACTAAATCTAACCAGGTTAGTGTGATCACTGAGACATATATGTGTTACCTGTACTAGATCTAGCCAGGTAAGTGTGGTAATAAGAGTTATGACCAGGTTAAGTTTTACCAATAGTGATCATGCTTTTATTTATTAACACTACTTTTACTTTCTGTTTACACTATTTTTAAATTCCATTTACACTTTCTTTACTTTCTGTTTACACTATCTTTACATTAAGTTTACACTATCTTTACTTTCTGTTAACACTATCTTTAGTTTACACTATCTTTACTTTCTGTTTACACTATCTTTACATTAAGTTTACACTATCTTTACTTTCTGTTAACACTATCTTTAAATTCCATTTACACTATCTTTAGGGATGTTGTTATGCAGTTTAACCAGAGAATGATGAAAAAATTGTCCAAGACCAGTTTGAAATGGCTAGATTTTGTGGACAGTCTGCTGACTAAGGAAAATGGAGACTTAAAGCTAAAGAAGCAGTATGGTTAGTTTTGGAAGAGAGAAATTCAATGTCCAAACTCATCAATGAGCGAAAACTTAAATATGAACTGCAAATGCTAACTACTGATTTCTGTCTACATTTTACACGCTCATAATTCAGCAAGTTTGAAATATTTGCTATTAAATCTTTTTGTTGAATGCAAAGTTGACTTCATAGATAAATGACTGATAGCACTAACACCAGTTTAATTAACTGATTGCTGTTAAATACAACTCTTTCTGATAAGAGGAAGGGAGGAGGGTTAAATTTTTTCCATTGAAATAGGTCTTTAAAATTTAACCTGATTTTGAATTATTCATGGATTTTAATAAATGGCCTTTTAATCTTTCCGGTCAAAATATATCTGAGTCATTAAGTAAAAGTGTATAGTTGTATATTATTTGAAAATGGTCATAAAATGATGAAATAAGCATTTTTGGTGTATTTTGGTTTGTAACCCCCCCTCCCCCCCCCCCCCCCCCCCCCACACACACACACACACAAACACACCCTCACTCACACACACACACACCGTGAAGTAACAAGGGATAATTTGAAAAAAATAATTAAAGAAACAGATGAAACTTTGTTAGAAATATTTATAAAAACTATATGAAATATTTTTATTTTGTAGTGTTTGATGGTACACATGTCCATCCTTGTTACCTGGAAGTTTTACAGAAATCTCTACAGAAATGGGTCTGACCTGTTTCCTGGAAGTTTTACAGAAATCTCTACAGAGAAGGACCTGACCTGTTACCTGGCAGTACTAGGGAAATCCTCTATAGCAATGGGTCTGACTTGAAGTTTTAAGAGAAATGGTCTGACTTGCGTGGTGAGATGGAAAATCCTCAGATCTGTTGAAGAAGGGAATGAAGTCCCATTGTATCTTACCTGATATGTGAAATCCTTGCATGTTTATTTAATCAATTTTAAAGTGTAAGGGACATTTTATTTATAAACCTTTAACAATAGGTTGTGCCATATACATATCCCTCTGAAGGATTAGTACCAGTATTTTATCTAGCAATCCTAATTAAGGTCTTCCTAATGTACTAGCTACAGTATACATGGAAATTCATATAAAATAGATGCCATGATCTCTGTGCTATCATATACATGTTTTTTCCTATTATATGTTTTGTATCTTGCTATTAATTTTATCTTGAGTTAGAAACTATTTTTTATCATGTCATATCATTGACTTTGTTTGAATGATATACCTTTACTGTAATACATACATGTACCTTATTTAACATTTTTATGGTTCATATCATGGTATGTCTATTGTAAGGAAATAAATGTTGTTTGATCTCATACTAAGACTTCGATTACTAAAACTTCTACGTAGGCAATTAGTACTCTTTTGTGAGTACATTTAAAACATAGTATAATTTGAATCTTGTGTAAAAAGCATCCTTTTTACACCAGTCTATCAAGTTTTGATTGTACATCACCTGTAAGCCTACAATGACCTAAATTGTTTCGTTTTCTTTGGTGACTTGAACATACACTGTAGGTCAGATACGGCATTTGAATCATTCACCAGACAAAACGTAGGAAGATTCATGATGAATGGAGGGTTTTATGTCATTGAACAGTCATAAATGCTGCCCTTAATTGGAGTTACTCAGAAATAATATCAAAAGGGAGCACAGAAGCTGACATCAGATTACATATGCAACATACACTGTATAGTACGGAAGCCCATTCAGGACCTGTCAAAAAATATTTTTGAATTCGATATAACGAATTGTTAAATTTGTTATAACAAATTTAATTCATTATAACAATTTCCTTAAATTTGTTATAACTAATTCAATCTGTTATAACAAATTTGTTGAATTCGTTATAACGAATTCAAAAATTTGTTATAACAAATTCTAAAACTTGTAATAACGAATTAAATTCGTTAAAAGGAATTCCTTAATTTGTTATAACAAATAAAATTCGTTAAAACGAAATCAACAAATCGTTATATCGAATTCATATATATTTTTCTATAGGCCCTGATTGTTGAATTTGATTAAACGAATTTAATTCTTTATAACAAATTTTAGAATTTGTTTAAAGGGATTAAATTTGTTATAACAAATTTTAGAATGGGTTTAAATGAATTTAATTCATTGTATCAAATTTTTGAATTCGTTTTGACGAATTCAATAAATTTGTTGTAACAGATTAAATTCGTTATAACGAATTCAAAGAAATTGTTATAACGAATTAAATTCAATACAACAAATTCCACAATTCGTTATATCGAAATCAAAAATATTTGTTGATAGGTCCTAAATGGGCCTCCGTAGTATAGGCAGATTTAGTAAGTAATCAGATAGTACAAATAATTATAAATATAATGAGATACAAAATCAGATATTTGAGGTATGTGTCGTCAGCCTTTAATCAGAGTTGGTTGAGTGTAATGTTAAGGTCAGGTGCATCATCTGAAGCTCATCATGACAAGCATCCACAAATTTAGTTTTCAAGGTACATGTATATTTGGTTTGAAATACCACTATGATAAATTATTTGAGATGAACTGTTTGGAGCTTGTTCCATGCCAAGCATTATTAGAAGGCAAGTCAAGCTGAAGTATGAGAGATGTTTCCACCCTACAGGTGGTGACTGTTCCAAACTTGAAAATATATGATGTGCATTTGAATGATATCCTGATGCATGCTCTAGAACTAAACTGACGAAATTCAATCCTCAAGGAAAACATCCCGGGCTATTTTCAGCATATTTCCTCCAGTCTTCATCCTTTGCGACACATATATACATGTTACGGATTGTTATTCCATTGCATTTTGCAGATGTTTAAAACTATGACTTATGACAGCTTTTAGGTCAATTGCCAGTTTATAATAAGTCACAAAATTAAATTTATGTATAATTTATATAATGCTTATACATGTATATGATAGAATTGGAAGAGATACGTGGTTTATAGTTTGGAAATGTTAAATACAAATTAAGAACTGTCGTTAAAACGGCAAAGCACGAAGTCGGGAGGAAACGGAACCGCTATTTTCAAGATGCCACAAAAACAGACCTGCAGGAAGCAATTTCCCTTTGAGGGAGCACATCCATATACTAGTATTTTTTCAGTTGGGGGGAGGGGGGGGGGCACTATCAACTACCAAAAATTCCTTGACACGCAAATAAATAAAAATAAGGTCATATCAGACGTTATTACTGAGGGGACACAAAGCACATAGTAGCTATGTTTCTATATGTTTTCTATTGGGGGGGGGGGGGGGGAGCATGAAAAACCTGTTAATTCTATACAGTGATGCAAAACTCTGGAAAGAATGGTATCAATATTTCCCACAAAGAGGAGTCCATTTCTGGAGAGAGAAAAAATGCCGCTCAATAAGTCAATTATTTGATTAGGAGGGGGAGGGAGCAAATTTGTTTTGTCAGATTATTTATTTTCATGCCAGTGAAGGACAGATTATTACGAAAGCCCATTGAGCTCATTTTCGTAGATAAAAAAAATATATTTTTCGCGTTATAACGCGAAACTTTCGCGAATAAACGCGTAACTTTCGCGTTATAACGCGTAACTTTCGCGAATAAACGCGAAACTTTCGCGTTATAACGCGAAATTATACATATATAGTCATGTTACTCAGGAACCTGTGTTCTTGACTGACAGATAAAAAACATGAACGCAGAGGGGGACTTCTATGAATTTATAAATGACATTTCTTCAGAAGATATAAAAGAGAATTGATGCGAGAAATGGATAGATTAGTGTTGATTTTGCATTTAATCTCAAAACCCTACTAATTAATTAAATGAATATTTCTTTAAAGATTTTCTTGTTTTTCACTTGTTGAATCCAAGAAATTCTGTAGACTAATTTTTTTTCTCAGGAAGATCTCCACTCGTTGCTTTCTTTGAATAAATTGTCAATGTTTTAGTAAGTAATGGTATGACCAAATGGTGCAACCTTAAAATACAATGTTGTATTTCTTCAGTGAGTCTATGAAATATTTAATACGAATATTTGTCATCCAATTTTCACATTAGGTTACTCATGTGATGTGACACAATTGTTCCGTGAAATACAAATTTACCTCATTGTTGTCAATTTTCTGAGATCTTTTATTTCAAATTCTACATAGAATGTTCAATCTAATTAAAATTAGACTTGTATTTTCGCTCCTCTACTATATGCTTCAACACTTGTATTGAACAGCATTGAGAAAGACAAAATGTGACGGCAAAAAAGATTTAGAAAGAGGAAAGACACATTCAATGGCGAGAAAACATAAAATTTCAGCTCGTGATAATCCAAGTTCAAAATAGTCTTTCGTTTTTCACTGTAATGAATAAACTAGATCATTAAAAAGTAAAACAAACTGTAGACTTATGCAAATGTCTCTGTTTTACAGGGAAAGTTTCTCGTTTATTCGCGAAAGTTACGCGTTATAACGCGACAGTTTCGCGTTTATTCGCGAAAGTTACGCGTTTATTCGCGAAAGTTTCGCGTTTATTCGCGAAAGTTACGCGTTATAACGCGAAAGTTTCGAGTTATAACGCGAAAGTTACTCGTTTATTCGCGAAAGTTTCGCGTTATAACGCGAAAAATATATTTTTTTATCTACGAAAATGAGCTCAATGGGCTTTCGTAGATTATATATTTTCAAGGTGATGAGGAAAAGATTATGTATTCCATTTTATTTTATGTTATTATTGTTCATGACTGTATGCCGACATGGTAATTGTCAATAAAGTGAATTGAATTGAATTTATTTTCTTAATTGAGGAAAGTTTGAAAAGGGGGAGGAAAACGGGGGAAATGACAGATTATTTTAATTGAGGACAGATTATTTATTTTCAACATTTTCAAGGACAGATAATTATTTCCAAAATCCTCCACACACACACCACCCCCTTCAGAGTCAAATTTTATATGAGTGGGCAGAGGGCTTATGAAAATAATTACGAAAGCCTAGAAGGGTCAAATAAGAAAATTAAAAAGCCGTAATTACGAGATAAAAAGTCGTTATTACGACTTTCTAAAGTCGTAATCATGGTAATTACGACTTTTTATCTCGTTATTACGACTTTCTTAAGTCGTAATAACGACTTTTTATTTCGTTATTACGACTTTCTTTAGTCGTAATTACGACTTTTTATCTCGTAATAACGACTTTTTATCTCGTAATAACGACTTTTTATCTCGTTATTACGACTTTTTAAGTATTTTTTTTATTTTCTTATTTGACCCTTCTAGGCTTTCGTAAATTATTATTTGAAACATAATTAATAAAATTAATTCTTTTTTTTTCATACAATTTAATCGTAACTTTTATAATAATTAAAATAGAAAAATAGGTTACAATTTTATCCATTGTGATAGGTGGCAGGTAATATAAAACAATAACATATATTGTGACATCAAACTAAAAAAAATGCAATTTGTGTTTAGAGCACACACCACACATAAACGAATCCGTTAAAGACCAAATTATCAAGATACTTCTCTTGTGTGCTAAAGATAAATTTTGTAGAAGCATGTAAATGTTATCAAAACGTTAACTGGCGGTTAAGTAAATGTAATATGTTGACGGTGCGACCGTTGGGGCGAGCGCATTGTTCACTTCATTTTAAGATCCGCCTCTTCAAACCGCACGAGACATTTGGAACGCCTAGACTGTGACGTCACATGACGTATGTTAGCTGCCAATCTCTCACCAGAGGGCGTATTACGCTTCGCTACAACGCTATAAGTGGAACGATAACTCTGGGTAGAGATTGGTTAGCTGCATTTCCATAAACAAAGTTTAAAAAGTGCAAATATTTTAACAAAGAACGTTTAATCTACTATCTGCATGCAATACCATCAAATTAAGGTGAGTTTATTTTTTGTGAAATTTTAGTTGTTGTCACCGCATGAACGAAGTTAGCAGCGAGAACAAGAAGCGATGCATTGTGGGTCAGAATTACTGAGGAAAAAAATTCTATTGAATGAATGTGCAGTAGTCCGAATTTTCTCTTCGCCCAGGCGTTGTCGTTAGAGCTCGCAGTGACGAGCGGCGCTTCGCGCCGCTCGCTGCGCTCGCTATTATTTTTACAACTTTATTGACACAGAAAGCGATGTTTTTTTGTAAATTTCAACTATGTTGTATTGTACTGAATTTGTCATTCTCCAGAGTGCTCTTCAACTGGTTGAAAAACAGGTAAGCTCCATTTAAATGAACCCGAATTTCCTCAGTTTCTCATCGAGAGTAAGAAATGGCTTAAAAGATATTTGCATGTTTCATGCTTTTCTATTAAAAGGAGAAAAAATTGGCCTGTGATAAGACTAAAGCCAAGAAACCTGTGTGTATAGTTAAACTAGCTGTACAAGAGATTGTGAACGGGGTAGAGGAAGACAATGAGCCGAAGCAAAAGGTATACCTGCTAGGAAATTGTTATTAAAAAAAAAAACAGATTTCAGTTTTATTTATAAGGTGTATATAATATACATAAGTTGTTTATGAATATCTCTCTCTTTTTTTTTAAATTTATTTATTTATTTACAGTTTTGGTGGAGTAAGAGGATTCATTCAGTAATTTTGTACAAGGTTCTGGCTTCACATTATGAGAAATTGCCAGATGAGCCCACTGTTTACTCAGTGCAGGAGGTCAACTTCAAAGATGGATGGATAGAACCAAAAAAGCTTGACAGTCAAGATGTTTTGTCGGACATTCTGCCTTTTATCAGCAAGTCACTGTACTTCAGTCTTGTGAAGGAGTGCAGCTGGCATAGATTCTTGACGGAGGTATATTATAAATGTAGAAACAGGTTGCAAGTACCCATACTGTAAATAATGAAATGTAAACCTATAGCATCTTCAATTTACTGCACATGTTATGCTGAAAAACAATTGCTAATATGTTTTACGGTGTGACCGTTGGGGCAAGCGCAGTTGTATCATCAAATTACACTTGTAAACTTTGATCTGCCTCTTCAAACTTCCAAAGGGCATGAGACAGTCTAGACTGTGACGTCATATGACGTCGGAATTTACGGAGACAGCCGAGCATCTGGTAGAACGAGACTGCAGGCCTAGTGCAATTTTTAACGAAATACGTTGTATAGTAAATGCAATTATTTTTTGATAATTTTAAGCTCTCGGCAAACTGAATGGCCTTTTATATTTTATATTATTTTTTATTGCCATTATCGCATGGAATCCTGGTAGTGAGGGAATTCTGGGAAGGTTTCACACTAAAATTGGCCTGTCATCCCAAATTTCCTCTGTTCTTACATGTTAGTCTATTGAGCTCACTTTGCGAGCGGCGCTTCGTGCCACTTGCTACACTCGCTATAATTAGTTTACATTATAAATTCTCTCTCTCAAATTGTTTCATTTGTTTCTAATGCTGCACATGATATGAAGATGCAATCACTTTATGACAAAACTAGAAAGACATAGGATACTAAAAAATAGATATGACCTCTTATACTGCATAATGATTTTCAATTAATTACAGCAGAGCATTTTTATTTTACAGTGCCTATTTACATTTGTTCATTTCAGATTCTGTGGCACTTAAGAGATGATTTTTCAAGTCAGTTAATCAGTGATGGAATAGGATATCTTAACCAACTAGACACTCATAATATCTGTGATCTCAAGTTAGGAGCTTGCTTTATTGAACACATGGTGTCATATTTGATATCTGACAGTGTTAAAGACAATATTCAGGGAGCATTATCTCTTTTGTCAGATGTTCTGACTCAGTGTTGTATTATAATTGACAATCTAAAAGAGACACCCTTAGAAAATGAAGATATTATTATAATAACAACTTGTTTCTATCAAATCTCTCTGTTACTGTGTTTGTGCAACAAAGTAGAAAGTATCCAAAATTTACAAAAATGGTTCGATGGAAATGCCATTGCCACCAAGAGTAGCACTTCAGAGAAAAGTTTAAGCTTCCAAGACTACTTCTGTAAATTTATGAAGGATAACATACATGGATGCTTTTTTGACTTGAACGACGAGGTTATCAATTATCTGAGAGAAAATCTTTCATTACAATGCCTCTTTACTTCTCTTATTAAATTGATGTCTTTAGGTGGTCCAACATTATGCTGTTCACTACTTGATTCTTTGTCATCAGATTCTGAATTAAGATTGGTATATATTTGTGAAAGTGAGATATTAATGTATTCAGAAAACCAAGATCAAAAATCAGACTTGAACAAAGTCAAAGTCAAATTTGATAGTAGAAACCTCGTAAGGAAGATCAATCAGTTGCTTCCAGGAACATGTGACCCTAATGTTAAAGATGACAGTGAGACAGTTTGCAGTTATTTATCCTCAATGTTAGACAGTGTGAACATTGAAGATGAAATGTTCCCTGATATATCAATCACAGCGGCAGTTTGGCGAGTTCAGGAGAGACAACCAAGATTCCAAGGCAAGCATCTGTTAGAGTAAGGTTAATTAAAAAATGATTATTGATAATGAATATACATGTACATGTATCTAATATTGTGTAAATTTTTGTAGACTTTTTGTTGAGGTTTGTGACAAGTCCAATTGCTTCACTTTGGTCATGTGACAAGTAGGTTATTTTTGATTTTTGAGTGTGTTTTGTTTTTTAGTATAAGATTTAACTGACTGTATTCTCAATTCCACAGTAAACTGAATGAATGTCTTTGATTCACTTGCACAAGAATTGAAAAGTTTCATGCTTACCTAAAACTTTTTTCACACAGATTGCTATCAGTTTTACAATTAAAGCTGGACTTGTTAGCAGAGAAGGAGCTAATGCTGTATTTGTATAAACTTGTGTGGAAATTAAATGACAAACTTGCAGAGACTCAGTTAGAAAAGCTGACAAAGGTAATTTTTTCCCCTTCTTAAAATGAAATTGGAGACAAATATAAGTGAAAAAAACAGTCTAAACACTGGTACTTTTGCAAATTGAATGTTAAAAATAATGTATTTTTGAATCCTGTTTCCTAACCAAAGATTTCCTTATTAAATGTGGGAGAGGGAGGGGGTTCTTAGTAAGAAATGCTATTTTTTTTTCTTCTTGTATTACATTTTCATTTCCAAAAGAGGACATAATTAAACACCTGTTAAGAATCACATTTATTACAGTTGGTGATGGACAGTTTTAGTCAGCTTGACCTTCCATCACGTGGCCAGCATATTGTACATGTGTACACAACCTACAAAGAGTGGCCCAAACCCCAGCCAGTTACCCATGTTTCCTTAAATCAAATCCTCAACAAATTCACCTCAGCGATGGAAGAAAAGGTAATACTCTAGGTCAATGCTAACATTAATTTAAGTGAAATCTTTACTATGAAAAACCAGTTGAGTCATTTAACATGCATATGTGTCATTGATTATAAACATGTCAATATCTACATGTGCTATGAGTGAAGTAGATATTTTGATTTGAAAATTCTCCTGTGATGAATGATGCTTTTTATTGGTTTGTGATATTTAAGTGACTGGTTTGTGATATTTAAGTGATGCTTTTTACTGGTGTGTGATATTTAAGTGACTGGTTTGTGATATTTAAGTGATGCTTTTTAGTTTTTACTGGTTTGTGATTTGTGATATTTAAGTGATGTTTTCTACTGGTTTGTTTAGGTGCTGGTAGAGATTCATCAGGCTGTGTTACAAAATGCTGATCTGACAGTAAGCCAACTTTTGGAGAGAGCTGTAGGTGGTACACACCAGGCAGACATTGTATACTCAGTATGTACAACTTACTTCATACATAATATCATTGTCATTATAGTACAAAGTACAGGCAAACATTGTGTGCTCAGTAAGTATGTTCAGATTATCTTTTATCATGTATACAAACACTCCACCAGACTGACAAAGTGCATATACCCGGTACATGGACATGTAATTTATTTAAACATAAAAGAGTATTTTCATTCGGTTACATATTCAATATTTTGCATGAAGTTTTTAAGATTTTACAATATACAAATAGACTAGATAAATAAATATAGAAATAACATAATATAGAAATGCTGTAGAATTCAGTATTTATTACACAGATACTGCAGACACTACAAGAACTGTGTTTATCTCGTGAGGATTCAGACAGAAGTGTGCTCTGCTGTAGACTGGATGCTTTCTTGACTTCTCACTCTCTCACTCAGAAGGAACAGGACACGATGATCAAATTTCTCCAGAATCTCATAAAGGTAGTTTTGAAAAATAGAAATTCTTATATCCTGAATTTAAGAGCAATTCATGTAAACTTGTTCTGTAATCAGCATTACTTCATTATAGCAAGGCAAGGAAGCAGTGCTAGATCCAGAGGAATTCTACTTCTCTGTAGTAGTTCCTCATTTGTCTTCACATAGACGTCAAGACTCAGAGTTGACAGTGAAACTTGCTCTAGATCTGGGGAAAATAGTATTGGTAGAGATTCTGGAACAAGGGAAATCAAACATTGACCTCACATTGAGCCTTGTATCAGCTGCTGAAATACTGGAGAACTGCAGGGCTCTGTGGTATAACACGGACAATGTGAACATTAAACCAAGAGTAGTAGACTTTCTAAACCTTCTAAGACAGTTTAAAGAAAAGCAGACATTTTGTGGTATGTTCTTTTTTAATAATCTCAACAATTATTTACTGGTACTTTAGTGAAAATCGTTGATCCAGAAAAAGCAACTTAAGATGTACATCCTTGTGCAATGGCAAGTCATTGGGACTTGGATGGGGAAAAACAGGATGTCAATTTTTTTTTTTGTTACATATGGCTAGTTAAATAAGCCTTTACAATTTTGTTTTTGTTTAAACAGAAGTTCAACAACAGTCACATTTATATGCAAGGACCCCCATTAATTGTATGCTTTATCATTTGGTAATTTTTAAATAGCATAGAGAATAATTTCGCAATAGAAGAAATTAGTTTCAGAAAAAAATGAATTTTAAATATACATGTATGATGATTTACAATGTACATGTGCATCAGGACAGATTAACAACAGAAACACTAATCCTTAAGGTAACTCTTTTGTTTAGTTGACTGGATTGTACAAACCACTATGGATTATGACTGCACTGTCAGACTGGCCACTTTACATGTATGTCTGACAGATGAAGAGTTTCACAGTGTTTGTGATACTCTGTGCAAACATCTTCTCCACCCAGACCAAGGTGAGTAGAAATTGTTAATGGCTGTTTTAGTACAATTAAAATCCACTCGTGACGTCACTCTTTTGTTTGAGTGCTCCATTACTTTTCAGGAATGGAGAGTTGCAATTTACATTGAAAACAGTGTTTGTTGTGTACAATATCTCTATCCCGTGACTCTACTGTGGCAAGAACTTGGAAAATTTGATAAACTTATATTGTCATATTAAGAAAAAGTGTAGCACTCCAGGGAGTCAAACTTTGCACCTTCCCTTTGGTAGTCAGACACTGCATCTCGCTATAATGAAGCTGTTGAAGGATAGAAGTTTTTAATAACTACATGACACTACACTTTCTTTGCCGTACCCTCAATACATAAATTAAATTTTACTAATATGGTAAATGTATATTTACAGTGTATTTATTAAATTATACCTTTATTATATAATATTTACATTTGCTGTGTTTTTCTACTAAGCCAACTGTGAAATTGATTTGAAAGTCATTTTTGTGTATACTCACGCGTAGAAATATACACGGTGAAACTCGCGCTAAAGTGACGTCACAATGAGGCTACAGAGACATTAATAAAAATATAACGATATAGGGCAGCAAGAAATTTAAATATTGAGTATATTATTGGTTCTTTTTAACTTGTAAAATGTAAATATAAGGAATGTTTTAAAGTTTTGTGTGATTTATTGGTGTGTAAATCATACAGATTTGCACGTAGGCATATTTTTAATGAAGCGCTAGCGCGGTTCATGAAATATGCCTACGTGACAAGTCTGTGTGATTTACACACCAATACATCACACAAAACTTAAAAACATTCCTTAATTGACAAACAAAAATTACAAGCATTTAAAACAATGGTCAGGATTTTAAGCAAGGTCAATATATTTGCAGCTCTCCATTCCTTAAAAGCAATGGGCCTGAGTCCCTTCAGGGCCTCGGCTCCATTACTTTTAAGGAATGGAGTGCTACTCGTACATTAACCCTTACGTATTGAACTCATCTGGAATTATTTGTTTATGTGTTCGGTATCTGTATTACAGAACTAGATTATAGGAATTTTTTGCGACTCGTTGCTGAACATGAGGTACTCTCTCAGATGATTGGAGGTTATCTTCATGACAGGTGGATTCTCAATTACCCAACACTACTGTTAACTCTGTTACAGGTAGGATTTTCAAATTATAAATGTTTGAATAAGTTCATTATTTAATTATTGATATTTAAATGCTGGCTGTTATGAGAAGGGCTGTGAATATTAAAATCTTCTTCAAGATTCTTCATCAAATTTTATTGTAACTTCAATTATGACAACAGGAAAGATATATAGTCAATAGGTGATGATGTTTAAATAACTAAATTAAGAAAGGACAAAAAGAAGTCCACAATGGAAAGTTGGTATATTGTAGTTCTAAACAAGCTACTTTTTTTGCATACTTGACTGACAGAGTATGGAATTTAATTCTTTTATATTTTCAGGTAACACCACATTTAATATCGGAGGAATGTATTCGGTTGTACAAGTTCCTGAGAGGAATGGTCAGGTCTGGTCATCTTTGTGTGTCTGTTAAGATGTCAGGAATATTGCCACTGCTTAATCTAACAGGTGTCATGTATAATTTACTGCACTTAAAAATCAGGTTGATCATGATGTTTTGGTTAATGTATGAATCTGTAACGGTAGATACCGTAAGTTGAATAGAAAAAAGTAAAGGAAAAATATCATAAGAAATGATGCACTCCATAATCATGACGTTTAATTTTTTTGTTTCAGAAATTTCAGAGTTGCTTCCCCTATCTCAGTTACTTTGTGATGTCCTAAGGCTGTTATCTCAAACACACAGCCAGCTCCCTCCCCCAGCTGTGGAACACTGTATCAGGTCTGCAATGGCTGTCTACAAGGTATGTCATATTTCATTTTTGAACCATAAAAAATGTAATATTTGTAAATAAAGAAAAGTTACAACCTTTCTAAATTTTTAACTACAAGAAAGTATACATGTATTTGTTGATAAAGAAAAGTGACATTTGTGTCCCTACAGAGAAAACTTGAAGAGAGGGGTCTATAACAATCTGTTTGTTTTGAAATTATTATACCACCATTACAAGTACCCACATATACATGTACCCCGGTAATTTAAAAAAAAAGTGCATTCTTGCCATAAGGTTCTTTTTTATATCATTTAAGGATGTCAGTATTATCCTCTCAAGATTAGTTGACTGGGCAATACATGTACCAAGTGAACTTAATACAATCGATATTTAAAGTATGGTGCAAGTTCTTTCCCTTTATGACTCTTTGGCATGGAATGCTGAACATTTTGTAGTCTTTACACATGAATCCCTATGTTGAGGTTTTTTTTGATTAGATCCATCATAACAAAAATGTTCATGGAATCCTCTAAATCGGAATTCAAGATTCTGCCTGGTCAACTTATAATGTCTACAATACCTCTAGTTTTCAATAATTTATTCGAACGAACAAGTTTTTTTTAAAAAAGTTGACTGTTTATTTAGAAGTTGTATGTTTTATGAATTTTAAATTACAGAATGTGGTTTTGTCAGAAACAACTACTTCACCCCGCTGCTGCATGTTCCTGCTTAATCATGTGTTCTCACATATCACCATGGCAATAGGCCATTTCCCCCCAGAAATGCTCGATTCAGTTAATATACTGCTGTTGGACATTGTTTGCCAGGTGGAGGACCTATGTGGAAAGGTTGCCATAGATACAATGTGTAGGGATCAGTTGACTGGGTTACAGAAAACTTCCTGTGCTATTCCTGATACAGAAACAAGAGACATGGTTCAAAAGAAACTGTGCTCTGTTTTACATGTACATTGAAAGTCTTTCATACTCTATTTCAATAAAATATTTTCTTAAAATCAGTTTTTACATATTGAGAGCTTTGCTGTCTTTGTGGCATATTAGTTCTACACTATCTGTTACCAATAAGCAAGAAATATATCAATAAACATCTTTGTTAGTCATGGGGTTTTGGTCTGCTCTGCTCTTGTGTTAGGGGGAGAAAGCTGACAGAAAAGTTTTGGTTAACAAAAGTGCTTCTCACCCGGAGAAAGGTCACAAATGCCATTTTAATTTACTTTAATTGTAATAAAGAGCAAATGAAAGATAGGTACAAAATGAAAGCAAGTTAAATTCCTTGGTTCAAGAAAACAGAAAGTTCCACATAGAAAAAAACAAAGATTCTGGATCTTCTTTGATCATAATTAACATAATTGGACTTCCAAAGTAAAATACATTCTGACACTTCCTCTATTATTCTGTGAAAATGCATTACACAGGGTTAAATTACTGAATGAAAATTTCCAACTTGTATCTATTCTTTAAGAAAACAATTGATATTGAATCAAAATAACTCAACTTTACTGCTTTTATTAGCTCACCTGAGCCGAAGGCTCAAGTGAGCTTTTCTGATCAAAATTTGTCCATGTCTGTCGTCGTCGGCGTTGTTGTCGTTGTCGTTGTAAACTTTTCACAATTTCATCTTCTTCTCCAGAACAACTGGGCCAATTTCAACCAAACTTGTCACAGAGTATCCTTGGGTGAAGGGGGTTCAAGTTTGTTCAAATGAAGGGCCACGCCTTCTTTCAAGGGGAGATAATCATGAATTCATGAAAAATTAATGGCATCATTTAAAAGTCTTCTTCTCAAGAACCACTGTGCTTGAAAATATGAAACTTATATGGAAGCATCCTCAGGTAGTGAAGATTCAAGTTTGTTTAAATCATGACCCCCGGGGGTAGGGTGGGGCCACAATGGGCGATCAAAGTTGTACATAGGAATATATAGGAAAATTCTTTAAAAATCTTCTTCTCAAGAACAGCAAAGCCATGATTGGTCATATTTATATGGAAGCATCTTCAGATAGTGTAGATTCAAGTTTGTTCAAATCATGACCCCCGGGGGTAGGGTGGGGCCACAATGGGCAATCAAAGTTTTACATAGGAATATATAGGAAAACTCTTTAAAAATCTTCTTCTCAAAAACAGCAAAGCCATGATTGGTCTTATTTATATGGAAGCATCCTCAGATAGTGTAGATTCAATTTTGATCAAATCATGACCCCCGGGGATAGGGTGGGGCCACAATGGGCGATCAAAGTTTTACATCGGAATATATAGGAAAACTCTTTAAAAATCTTCTTCTCAAGAACAGCAAAGCCATGATTGGTCATATTTATGTGGAAGCATCCTCAGGTAGTGTAGATTCAAGTTTGTTCCAATCATGACCCCCGGGGGTAGGGTGGGGCCACAATGGGCGATCAAAGTTTTACATAGGAATATATAGGAAAATTGTTTAAAAATCTTCTTCTCAAGAACAGCAAAGCCATGAATGGTTATATTTATATGGAAGCATCCTCAGGTAGTGTAGATTCAAGTTTGTTCCAATCATGACCCCCGGGGGTAGGGTGGGGCCACAATGGGCGATCAAAGTTTTACATAGGAATATATAGGAAAATTGTTTAAAAATCTTCTTCTCAAGAACAGCAAAGCCATGAATGGTTATATTTATATGGAAGCATCCTCAGGTAGTGTAGATTCAAGTTTGTTCCAATCATGACCCCCGGGGGTAGGGTGGGGCCACAATGGGCGATCCAAATTTTAAATAAGAATACATAGGAAAAATCTTTTTCACAAGAACAACAAAGCCATGATTGGTCATATTTACATGGAAGCATCCTCAAGTAGTGCAGGTTCAAGTTTGTTCAAATCATGACCCCTGGGGGTAGGGTGGGGCCACAATGGGCGATCAAAGTTTTACATAGGAATATATAGGAAAACTCTTTAAAAATCTTCTTCTCAAGAACAGCAAAGCCATGATTGGTCATATTTATGTGGAAGCATCCTCAGGTAGTGTAGATTCAAGTTTGTTCAAATCATGACCCCCGGGGGTAGGGTGGGGCCACAATGGGCGATCAAAGTTTTACATAGGAATATATAGGAAAATTGTTTAAAAATCTTCTTCTCAAGAACAGCAAAGCCATGAATGGTTATATTTATATGGAAGCATCCTCAGGTAGTGTAGATTCAAGTTTGTTCCAATCATGACCCCCGGGGGTAGGGTGGAGCCACAATGGGCGATCCAAATTTTAAATAAGAATACATAGGAAAAATCTGTAAAAATCTTTTTCACAGGAACAACAAAGCCATGATTGGTCATATTTACATGGAAGCATCCTTAAGTAGTGTAGGTTCAAGTTTGTTCAAATCATGACCCCCGGGGGTAGGGTGGGGCCACAATGGGCGATCAAAGTTTTACACAGGAATATATAGGAAAAATTTGTAAAAATCTTTTTCTCAAAAACAGCAAAGCCATGATTGTTTTTTTTAATGGTTGCATCCTCAGGAAGTGTAGATTCAAGTTTGTTTAAATCATGACCTCCCAGGGGTAGGGTGGGGCCACAATGGGCGATCAAAGTTTTACATAGGAATACATAGGAAAAAGCAAGCCTTTTAAATTCTTCCTCTGAAGAACAGCAAAGCAATAATTAGTCATATTTAAATGCAAGCATCCTCAGGTAATGTAGATTCAAATTTTGTTCAAATCATGACCCCCCCCCCCCCCCCCCCAGGAGAATAGAGGGACCATAACAGGGGATCATAGTTATACAAAGGAATACAAATGATATATCAATAAAAATTGTCTTCCTAAGAACAGCATAACCATTATTTGTCATATTAATTCAAAAGCATCCCTTTGAAGTATAGATTCAAGTTCAAATTTAACCCCCCCCCCCCCCCCCACTCGAACCACTTTTATATCAAAACTTTTCAAGACTCGACTGATTTCTGCTTTTTCCTAGCCAGAGTGCTCAGGTGAGCGATGTGGCCCCTGGGCCTCTTGTTCGTGGATTATTGTGTTTTTCGTTGCGACTTCTAGGAATTAACAGTGGTCTCTGATAAACTGCAATGCAGTCTTAATATTTAACTGTTTATTTGTGTTTATATTCTGTTTGCTCAACTTAATCTGCAATGTCCATTCCTGTATGAAAAAAATTGAGAATATGAAGAAGATAGAGAGTATCTTGAATAGTTTCTTTAAAACAGAGGTTTGTACACAATAAATAGTAAAATCAAAGGTCATTGGGAATGTCAAGGTAAACAAATTTGGACACAGTTGATAAATTCTTAACAATTATGTGTCAATCCTGCCACTACATAAGCTTACATAAAATGAAAAGTTTCTTTAAAACTGGGCTACTGGCAAAATAAAGAAAAGTAAGGTCAAGGTGATCATTTTGGACAGTAGAATATTATTCATGAATAATTATCAGTATATATGTTTAGATGAAAATCTTGAATAGTTTCTTTGAAATTGAGCTAAATTTCAAATTTAAGAAAAGTGAGGTCAAGGTCAAAGGAAAGGTCAAAGTCAAACATTTATGATGCAGTTGAATAGTTCTCACTAATAAGTAATTCTATATGCAGTTTAAAATATATTGCACATTTTCTTTGAAACTGTATTGTATGAAAAAAGAAGTTAAGGTCAGAGGAAAGGCCTCGGGAAAAAATGTTGATGCTACTGTATAGCTCTCATCAATATGTATCATCAAATGAAATTTAAAAAAAAATTGTGCATTGTTTCCTTGAAACTGAGCTAAACACAAATCAAAGTGAAGTCAAAGTCATTGATGCAGATGAATAGCTCTCACCAATATGTATCAGCACACAAAGTTCCATGAAAATATCTTGAATATCTTCTTTGAAACGGAGCTAAATGCAAAATGTGACGGCAGGATGGAAGACGGATGTGGCAAACACTACCAGTATAAATATGCCATGGACATATTCATGGCGGGGCATAAAAACGGTACATGTAAACATGTTTCTAACTTACAGGTTAGCTTGTAAATATAGGGCAACATGTTGTCCATTAAATTACAAAATGAGGGGAAAGCTGTCAATGTGACAGCAAACTGGGTTTTCTTTTGTGTAAAGTGTTCTTGTATTTTTCACATGAATTATCTTTCTTTTCTGTAAACTGTAGGAGCTGACATACCTACAAAATCAATGTACCCTATTAGCATATTTTGCATAGAAAAAGACCATGTTCAACATATGGTATTTTCCCCATAAATACCTAAAAATCAAACTTCAAGTAGTATGTACATCTCGGACAGATGTTTTGCAAAATAAAAACATCTTGAAAACTGTAGGAGGAGTTATCCGGACAAATGATGTACCTTATATGCAATATTTTGCCAAAAAATGACAAAATTCAATAGCTGGTATTTTTCTCATAAAATAATAAAAAATCAAAAACAAAATACAGGTATGCAAATGATATGTGCACAATTCATCTGCAAAATAATAAAATGTTCCCATTTTGAAAATTGTAGGAGGGGTTATTCAGACAAATGATGTACCGATTTGGCAGCTGCCAGGCCAACATTTGAATACATGTAACTGGATTTTTCCTATGGAAAACCCAGTTAAAAATGACATCACAATCATGCTTTAAGAGTAAAGATTTATCAGGAAAAAGTTGCTGGATGATACAAAAATGGACAGCAAGGTCCAAGGGTTTCTTGCTCTGAAAATACAGGCATGTATTAAAAATTAAAAAAAAAAAAAATTAGTATTCATTTAAACAATAGGACATACATGTACATGTATTTCTGATTATGTGAAATACTGTGGAATCATCATTGTTCTAGGGGATCAATGTCCCTGGATTTTGTAAGTAGCCCTTACCCACAATTTAACGACCTGATGAACATCGAAACTCACATACATTTAGTGTAGTTGATTTATTTATCTTAATAAAATATGCATGTTACCCACGAAATTACGTACCCATGAACCAATCAAATTTTGGTAACCAGTAACCAAATGTAACAGGATAAAATTGTATTTACGCTATAAGAAATGACAAAAAAGTTTTTTAAAATTTAATATGCAATTCAATGACAAAAATTATTTAAAATAAATAAAATTAATCAGAGTACAATGTCTGTATATTCCAGGACATTCCAATAAAATATGACAACAGAAAGTTCCATTATTTTGGTCATCAATTAAAATTTAACAAGTTCTATGCAGTAAAAGTTTTCTATTAGCAAATCATTCCATGGCAAAAATCACCACACTTAATACACATCATTATGTTTTGTACTTGTCAGTGTGTAGAAGCTGCCAACTTAACTCTTCTGAAATCCACGAAATGACTGTGATGATGTAAATAGAACAAACACCGATGTATTTATGAACATAACACAGCTTACTCTGGGGTGTTAAGTTTTAGTTAGAAGCTGAACTAATCATCATCATTGTTAAAGTAAGATTCCGTGTTTGGGAATCGATCTTTGTTGTAGTCCGTATCATGAGACACTCTGTGAGATATAGCATTATGAACTTGTTCCTCATATGCTGACTGTAGCTCTGTGTCGGTACTAGCCTCTGTCCTCAGGTTCTCCATGCTACTGATAGGCTCCACCCCCGCAACCCTCACTGCTTCAGTCAGCTGATCTGTTAAGGACTGCGGAGTATTGGCAAGGTCTCCAGGTCTGTCTTGTGTCATGAGCTACAAAAAGATCATTATTTTAAAATTGTATACTTGCATAGAAAACATCAGCAGTCATCAAATACAGACTTGTTTAAATAACAGAATTTCATGCAACAAAAATAAGGTATTGAAATGATTGAAGAGTTCCAGAAGACAGCTAGTGCAAGTAAATGCACAATCTACCACTTCCATTTAATTCTTACTTTAAATAATGTTATCAATACTCACTCTTCTACGTTTTGGGGGCATTCCATTCAAGTAGGCATCACTAAATGGAGGCTGGTGTCTCTGTTGCTTTTGTTTTTGAACATCACCATTTATCACTGGCACCCATTCCTGTTAAAACAGAAATAATCATGTACATGTATGCTGATTCTCACAATGATTTGTATGATTCTGTAACAGATGACTGTAACTTACTGCAGGGACTTCTCTATCCCAGCCCTCTGAGCTCATGGCAGCCCCAGCTGGCTCTGGTTTGGGGGTAGTCAGAGGCTTCTTGTTACTGGAGTTATTGCCATTCACCAGTCGGCTAGTGCTGGGTTGGGCAGCTGCTTCCTCTGGCTTAGACATATCTACATCCATCTGCTAACATGATCAACATGAACATTAATAGCTAAACATTTAAATAATGGTGTCTTTTTTTTACCCATCTCATCTTATATGCATACAATCCTTCAAAATAAAAATGTTGACTACATCTAAATCTCATTGCAAATCTCATGACTTCGTAAAATTTAAAATATGAAGGTGACAGTGTTAATTAATTAAGCACACGATTAAGAGAGGTACATGTAGCTTGAGCCTGTGCAGACCTTGCTCTCGCCTGCCTCTGGCTGTGAGGCCCCAGGAGAGGTGGTGTCCATGGGAGACAGTTTGGCAGCCTCCTCCGCCTTCTTTTCTTTTTTCAGGACCAGGTAAGTTGTAATGTCAGTCTCAGTTACTGTAATTGTTGGCAGGAATTGATTTAACTGTTGTGTAGTCACAGTTATCATCCACTGTTGAATCATGGGATTCACACCTCGTGTGATGTATTGCTGGAAAACAATATTCAATATACTTTTACAAACAAGAGGCCCATGGGCCACATCGCTCACCTGAGTAACTTTGGCCATGCTGTTCATTACCAGACTTCCCCCCTTGTAATACCTATTGTGGCCCCGCCCTACCCCCAGGGGCCATGATTTGAACAATTTAGAATCTACAATACCCCAGGATGCTTCCACATAAGTTTCAGTTTTTCTGGTCCAGTGGTTCTTGAGAAGATTTTTAAAGATTTTTCCTATATATTTCAATGTAAAACTTGGGATTCCCTATTGTGCCCCCCCCCCATCCCCGGGTCATGATTTGAACAATTTAGAGTGTAAACTACATGAGGATGCTTCCACATAAGTTTCAGCTTTTCTGGCTCAGTAGTTCTTGAAAAGAAGATTTTTCAAGATTTTTCCTATATATTTCAATGTAAAACTTGTATTACCTATTGTGGCCCCGCCCTACCCCTAGGGGTCATGATTTGAACAATTTAGAATCTACACTACCCCAGGATGCTTCCACATAAGTTTCAGCTTTTCTGGCCCAGTGGTTCTTGAGAAGAAGATTTTTAAAGATTTTTCCTATATATTTCAATGTAAAACTTGTATTCCCTATTGTGGCCCCGCCCTACCCCCAGGGGTCATGATTTGAACAATTTAGAATCTACACTACCCCAGGATGCTTCCACATAAGTTTCAGCTTTTCTGGCCCAGTGGTTCTTGAGAAGAAGATTTTTAAAGATTTTTCCTATATATTTCAATGTAAAACTTGGATTCCCTATTGTGGCCTCGCCCTACCCCCGGGGGTCATGATTTGAACAATTTAGAATCTACACTACCCCAGGATGCTTCAACATAAGTTTCAGTTTTTCTGGCTCAGTGGTTCTTGAGAAGAAGATTTTTAAAGATTTCTCCTATATATTTCAATGTAAAACTTGGATTCCCTATTGTGGCCCCGCCCTACCCCCGGGGGTCATGATTTGAACAATTTAGAATCTACACTATCCCAGGATGCTTCCACATAAGTTTCAGCTTTTCTGGCCCAGTGGTTCTTGAGAAGAAGATTTTTAAAGATTTTTCCTATATATTTCTATGTAAAACATTGATTCCACATTGTGGCCCCGCCCTACCCCCGGGGGTCATGATTTGAACAATTTAGAATCTACACTACCCCAGGATGCTTCCATATAAGTTTCAGCTTTACTGGCCCTGTGGTTCTTGAGAAGAAGATTTTTTAATGACCCCACCCTATTTTTGTCTTCTCTTGATTATCTCCCCTTGTGAGGGGACTTGACCCTTCATTTTAACAATTTATATTCCCCTTTACCCAAGGAAGCTTTGTACCAAGTTTGGTCAAAATTGGCCCAGTGGTTCTTGAGAAGAAGTCAAAAATGTGAAAAGTTTACAGACGGACGGACAGACAGACGGACAGACAGACGGACAGACGGACAGACGGACGGACGGACGACGGACAAAATGTGATCAGAAAAGCTCACTTGAGCCTTCGGCTCAGGTGAGCTAAAAATGTACTTAAAATGATTACCAATTTTTTTAAAATTTAATTTCATAATAAGAATCAAATGTTTAGCAAGGAACAAATAAACGGTAAATAAGAAAACATGGATAAGCACATCAATTAGCCTCTGACAAGGAGGAGATTACAGTAGATACACGTTAAATATGTTGTTTTGCCCTAAACAGTGTCTCTGTGAGTTTTGTTTCTTCTTGTATTAAATGCACATTTCTCACATTGTGTCAATACTTCTCCAAACAATAAGGGAGACATACCAGACGATTTTGTATAAGGGCCTGGAGACCTGCCATGCCTCCGGTTAAACAGTGCTGAGTCAGAATTATCAGCAGGGAGAGCGCCATTCTCATTCTATTGTACAACTCCTGACCAAATCCTCCATCAGATTCTGTAGCAGATTATAAAACAATTATAATGGATACACAATTTACATGTAAGTCCGTACCGATTCTCCACAGTAATGCTGATAAACTGGTGAACTTACCCGCTCTCATAATGAATGTAATGATGCTTATTAACTGTGTTCTGAAAAAATTATTCCATGTCTCAACTAGATTGATCTGTGGTTTTACTTCTGAAACATTCTGAAAAAAACAAACAATACATTTTTGAGAACTGCTTTTTTAAAACATATCCTAAGGTAGTTACATGTACCGTACATATATGTAGCTATCATAATGGTTAACAAGTTTTTTTTCTTTCTTTTTTTCAAATTGAATGAAGCATACAGTAACTTAAAGTGAATATTTTCCAGACTTTTAAAACATACAATATTTCCTCAATTGTACATGTTGGATATGTTGGGTACTTTTAAGAATATGTTTCTATTTAAAGCTGTCTTACAGCAGTTTCTGTAAGTTCCTCCTGCATATCATTAACAAGAGTATCTACAGCCTGGACTATGTTCTCAGCACTCGCCTCCCGACCATTCAGTATCCTATCTCGGAAGAACTGCTGTAGTGGTCCCCTCAGCTGATCAAGAGGCTGACCCGATCCATAAAATACTTGGATTAGATGTGGGAAGGTCAGGTGATTGGATACCACATTGAAAACATCGTGAATGAAACCTGCTGAAGAAAGAGATTTATAGCTAACACTAATACTGCACTAAAGCCAGATTTACATTACTGATATGTTGATAACAAGAGGCCCATGGGCCTTGAATCGCTCTTCTGATAAACTGTACAACCTATCACTTCTACTTGAAGCCTCGAAGTATCCTGTATATTTACATAAACCCTTGAAATTCCAATTCACACACTGAGAACCCAAGATGATTCTAAGCCAATTAGTACCTGAGAGTTGGTCATGGTGACCTACTTATCACTTGTCATTCTCTGAGGACCCATCAACTAAGTTTGATGATTCTAAGCCAATTAATACCTAAAATATTTTTTAAAATTATAATCATAAAATTTTATAAGTAGGTCAAAGTGACCTACTTTTCAATTGTTTTACTCCAAGGACCCAAGATGCATCAACTGACAAAGTTTGATGATTCTAAGCCAATTAGTACCTGTAATATTTAATTAAAGCCATAAATTTTCAAAAGTAGGTCACCGTGACCTACTTTTCAGTTGCTGTACTCCAAGGACCAAAGATACATCGACTGACAAAGTTTGATGATTCTAGCCAATAAGTACCCAAAATATTTAATTACAGCCATAAATTTTCAAAAGTAGGTCACAGTGACCTACTTTTCAGTCAACCTACTCTGAGGACCAAAGATGCATCAACTGACAAATTTTGACGATTCTAAGCCAAATAATTCCTGAAAAATATTAAATACAGCCATAAAATTTCAAAAGTAGGTCACCGTGACCTACTTTTCAGTTGTTGTACTCCGAGGACCCAAGACGCATCAACTGACAAAGTTTAATGATTCTAAGCCAATTAGTACCCGAAATATTTGATTAAAGCCATAAATTTTCAAAAGTAGGTCACCGTGACCTACTTTTCAGTTGTTGTACTCCGAGGACCCATGACGCATAAACTGACAAAGTTTTATGATTCTAAGCCAATTAGTACCCCGAAATATTTTATTAAAGCCATAAATTTTCAGAAAGTAGGTAAGGTGACCTACTTTTTAGTCGACCTACTCCAAAGACCCATGACGCATCAACTGACAAAGTTTGATGATTCTAAGCCAATTAGTACCCGAAATAGTTAATTAAAGCCATAAATTTTCAAAAGTAGGTCACGGTGACCTACTTTTTAGTCCATCTACTCTGAAGACCCAAGATGCATCAACTGACAAAGTTTGATGATTCTAAGCCAATTAGTACCCGAAATATTTAATTAACGCCATAAATTTTCAAAAGTAGGTCATTGTGACCTACTCTTTAGTCGACCTACTCCGAAGACCCAAGATGCATCAACTGACAAAGTTTGATGATTCTAAGCCAATTAGTACCTGAAATATTTAATTATAGTCATATAAATTGAAAAGTAGGTCACGGTGACCTACTTTTCAGTTGACCTTTTTTGAGGACCCAAGATGCATCAACTTACAAAGTTTTATGATCATAGGACTTAAAATGTCCAAATTATGCCTCTAAAACGCTTTGAAATCGAATGCCTGCAAAGTTCAAAAAGTAGGTCACTGTGACCTACTTTTTAATAAATATGTTTTATGGCCCCAAGAGGCATCATCTTACAAGATTTAATGATTCTAAGCCTCCCCGTATTCGAATTAATGACCTTAATTGTTTTAAAAAAGATTAGCCATAAAATTCAAAAAGTAGGTCAAGGTGACCTACTTTTTAAGTGACGTACTTTGACGACCCAAGATGCATCAACTGACAAAGTTTTATGATCATAGGCCTTAAATTGTTCAAAATATGCCTCTAAATCATTATGAAAAAGAATGGCCGCAAAATTTGAAAAGTAGGTCACTGTGACCTACTTTTGAGTCAACATGATATGAGGTCCTTAGATGCACCAACTGACAAGATTTGATGATCCTAGTCCTTATAGTAAGCAAAATATCAACATTTTAATAAAATGTAATTTTTGGTCAACTTTGAAGTGACCTTGAGACCACGCCCTTTGCCCCAGGGTAAATCCCCGTGCAAATTTTAATCTACAACATATCCTCATCCTTTTGTGTAAGTTTGGTGATAATCTGCCCAGTGGTTCTTGAGAAGAAGATTTTTTAGCAACCAGTACTTTTGTTTCTATTTTCCTAATTATCTCCCCTTGTTAAAGGGTCACAACCCCAGTTTTAGTATAAAAGGGAGCCCTTGGGCCAAGGATACCCTGTGACAAATTTGACAATAATTGGCCAAGGGGTTCTTGAGTTATGGCCCATATTCTAAAAAGTTTACGCACACCGCACACCGCACAAATGGCCATAGCATTAGCTCTTTGAGCCTTTGGCTCAGAAGAGCTAAAAATAACTGTAAACTACACGTATATTTATCTGTAAACTACACTGTATATTTATCTGTAAACTACTCTGTATATTTATCTGTAATACATCTCTTCCACCAGTGGTAACAGCAACAACTTTTATTCTTGTTAACCATTTATATCAATTACTATGTACATGTACATATTAATATTAAGACGTCACTACTGGTCCTATAATACTGAATCTGAGTATACATTTTAAGCTCACTTGAGCTGAAAGCTCAAGTGAGCTTTTCTGATCACCAGATGTTCGGTATCCATTTGTCTGTCTGTTTTAGCTGCCCATCTATCTATAAACTTTTCACATTTTCAGCTTTTTGGGGGGAACAAAGGGCCAATTTGAACCAAAGTTGGCAAAAAGCATGCTTTGGTAAGGGGGATTCTAAATTGTTTAAAATGAAGGGCCAAGGCCCTTCCAAGGGGAGATAATTGAGAAAAGACAAAAAAAGAGAAAAGGGTTCATTGAAAAATCTTCTCATTTTTCCAAGAGCACTGGATCAAAAAAGGTGAAACTTTCATACATGTGAAAGGTTCCTGAGGTAGTGTAGATTTTAAATTGATTCAAATCATGGCCCCTGGGAGCAGGTTGGGGAAACAATAGGCGATCAAAATTGTACACTGGAATATATAGGAAAAAATATTTGAAAATCTTCTTTCACAAGAACCACTGGGCTAGAAAAGGTGAAACTTATGTGCAAGCTTCCTGAGGTTGCTTACATTCTAAATTGTTCAAATTATGTCCCCCAGGAGTATGATGTAGCCACAAAATAGGATCAAAGTTGTACATTGGAATAACTGTACAAGAAAAATCTATTAAAAATCTTCTTATTCTTAAGCACAGCAGGGCTACAGTAACTAAGGTGAAGGCTGTAGCCTTTGTAGATCTTAAAAGGATCATTTGCACATACATGTTGATGAAAGTATGTTTACAGATGAAATATAACATCATAATACACTTACCCTCTCCCGGCACAATCTGGTGATTTTCTCCCAGGCTTGATAGGAAAGTAGAGATGGTCTCTGGGGGACCTTGTCCTAGTGCTGTTCTGGTTACAATCCCGCTAATTCCCTGAACCAAGGAAGCAAACACATCATCAGTCATCACTGGTTCTGTGGTGCTAGAGGAAGCTGAGGAGGAGGTGCTGCTTGTGGAGGTGGATCCAACAGGGGTGGAGGCTGTAGTAGAAGGGGTGGTGGGGGAGCCAGATTGCTGTTGCTGTAGGATAAGCAGGGTAGGAATGCATGGAATAAGCTAGTAACATAGGAAAACTCAATATCTGCTTAATTAATATGGTAATCCAAAATTATCTCAGTTGATTCAAATCAACTCAATCTCATTTTTAAAATTCAGGAAAACTCATTTTGAATTTCAAAGCTTTATGTATGTGGTGTGATACTGTGCAGGACTAACATATTGTGCTTGGTTATGACTTGAACTTACAGCTCCTGCCAGCATTGACCTCAGCATTTGAACAAACACAGGTTCTCCCTGTTGTCCTCCTCCCCCTGTCTGTGGACCTCCAGCAGGAGTACTTGTACTTCCCTGGGGCTGAGGTGGGGGTCTGTTGCTTGGGGGTGCTCTTGTTCCTGTGGCAGGGGCACCTGGTGGAGCGCCTGGCCTCATCATTCCTAAACCTCCTATAACAACCCATACACTCATCAAAAATTAAATATTTTAGAGTAGAAAAAATACTGAATGGGGATTTTAATTAGCTGGTGTATAATTTGCTTATATTTCCTTTGGTACCTAATCAAAGTTTGAATCCATATCAATCTTATAATATCATATCAATATCCATATCAATTGGTATATAAAAAATTATGTAATTTTATTTACAATTTCCAGAATACTCAGATTTATGTGTATGTATCATCAGCAGGAATATAATACTATCACTGTGAATTTCCCTCATACAGTACAAGCCAATTATACAACTTTATACTGGAACATTTCTTTAGTAAAGACTATGAAAAGAGATAATTTTTTTCTCATATTAATTAAGTATGGTAATGTGTGCATACCAGGCACTCATGGGGACCAATTTTCATGGATTTGGAGTATCAACTTTTGAAAGGATATCAAAATGGTATTCTCACAGTGTGAGAATATCAGAAGTGCGGCAAAACTTTCGATTTTCCTACCAATCACAAAGAGTGTTTTAAAAAAAAAAAACCTGGCCTGTTATAAGATAGAGTAAATGCATCATCCTGACGGAGACTAAAACTGCCAAAGTTTCTCCAAATATGTTGTTAAAAATCCATGTTTACAATGTTTTTCAATCTCACAATCACTTAGCTATGACGCCTCAACCACTCAACTATGACGTCACAGCCTATGACACCGTGTTACGAAAAGGCAGTCAAAGGGAAAATCAAAGAAAATGTAATAAACAGAAAATCAATGTTTTGTAGATGAATATGGAATTTATTTTACTTGTGAGACAGAATTTTTTGATACTTTCACTTGAGCTTCGCACTCATGAAAATATAAAAAAGTCCTGTCCCACTCATGAAATAAATTCTATATTCATCTACAAAACATTGAATATCCTCTATATATATATATATATATAACCCAAAACAAAAAATCAACCATACCCATCATATTTCCTAGCATATTTCCTATCTGCCCTGCTCCAAACATGCCTGGTGGAAATGGAATTCCTGCTGGCAAACCTCCCATCTGTATAGAGACACTGGGGATCCCTGGTCCACCAGGAAACTGGGCAAATTGGAAGTTAGGAGGAATTCCAGATGATGATGAGGAACTACAATTATACATTGTATGTGTAATGAATACGCTGGAGTTATCATCTAATAAACTTTTTCTGAAACATTGATTTTACACAAGTATTCAGTAAGTCTTGTATGTAAGAAAAGTTAGTGTAGATACACGTATAAGTAGGTGGAATGAAAAATAAATTCCTAAGATTAAAAAATGTTATATGGTCAATAGAAGAAAACCTCGTTATTTACTGGGAGGAAGAAAATCTCAGGAATATTTACTAGGAGGGTATAAAATCTCACAGTGTTATTTACTGGGAGGAAGAAAATATCATGGCTATAAACTGGGATGTACAAAATCTAGTGGTTATTTACTGGGAGGTACAGAACCTCATGGTTGTTTACTGGGAGGTAGAAAATATCATGGTTATTTTTTGGCAGGAACAAAATCTCACAGTTATTTACTTGGCGATAAAAAATCTCATGCTTATTTACGAGGAGGTACAAAATTTAATGCTTATTTACTGGGAAATGGAAAATTGCATGGTTATTTACTGCAAGGTTACCCTGATGTGGATGTAGAAGATCCTGTGGAGGTTGTTGCCACTCGGGCTGATGGTGCTGACCCTCCGGTAGAAGAAGTGCTTGTTGCTGTTCTGGGTGCTGAGCTGGGCATGGCACTAGCTGTTCCTGTTGTTCTGGGTCCACTCTGCTGGCTTTGTAGTTGACCCATTACATTTGCCATTAGATTTGGCATGCTTATCTGAAAATTCATCATGCATATCATAGTTACTCCAAAAGAATTCTAATAAACAATTTTATACTTCAATACTGTAGATCTCCAAATTTTTGTGACACCTTATTTTCGCAAGAAGCTGTATTTATACGAGAGACATAATTTTCAGAAATATTGGTTATAGTTTTATATTATCCTAACAATAAAAATATATGTGAGAATCAAATTTTCGCAAGCAGCAGTGTCACTTAATTATGCGAGCATAAATTTCTTGCAAATATAAAGTGATTTACAGTACTTTGAATGTACATGTATATGATCAAATAATTGTATCCCATAACAATCTTTTCAAGGTGTAATTACAATCCTTGGAACTTGTCAAACAACTGACCTGTACTTGAGCTCCTTGTCCAGCAGCATTTCTGACTTGTTGTCTGAGGAAATGTCGTGAAGAGCAGGGTAAGTATGGATCCACCCCTCCTCGCATTCCCCCCATCCCTCCTATGCCAGGTATACCAGGAAGTCCCGGGGGTAATCCACCTGGTAAACCAGGCACTACAAATGCTGCAGCACGAGGACGAGTCTGGGTGCCAGAAGTGTTTGTAACGGAGGCAGCAGTCTGGGTCTCTGAAGAGTTTGTCTGTCCAGGGTTTGTCTGTGTAGAGCTTGAATTAGTTTCTGATGTTGATGTATTGCTGGGAACTGCTGTTACTGGGGTAGATGTGGCAGCTTCAGCATAGGTTCTAGATCCAGGCAGATTTACTTGCACTCTTCCAGATGGGTCTAAATTCAAAACATTTCTTTTCGATATATTTCATGCATCTGTATATACAACTTTGAAACCCCTTGTATCACCCCAACACTGATTCCGAGAACAAACTTTTAAAAGCCTTGCATGCACATGTTCACACCATAAGAATACATTAAGAACATGTACAAAGACGAAAAAAAAAAAGAATTTATGCCTCAATGATTATTTCCTGCCATAAAAATCTCAAAAAACTTAAATGATGCAATCTATGATTAGTTTTTAAAAGCAATGTCTGCAGAGTTTGAATCAACAAGAAAATCAATGACTTAAATAGAAAATAAGCAATTTACAGTTAAAGTTTTTCTGTCCAGATTTCCTACTGTAAAATAAGGAAAAGGACACACTCTTCATGTAACTGATGATGTCAGCTCCTGCAAATTCAGTTCTCTTATTCTGTGGCTTCAGACAGAGAAATTGATAAAGTTGCTGCATTATGTGTGTGTATTAATCTATATTAAATACCTATAGTCCCCATCATCACTGAGGATACGATGTTCTGGATCAAATCAGGAGGTATGGCTGGCATGCTGCCACCAGAAGAGGAGGCTGCTGGTACTGAAAAGAAACACACATATAGAATAAAATTGAACAGTTTCATACATGCAGCTTTTTCAGTATTTACATGTATATAAAAGGTACAAATAAAAAGGTAGTGCATGTATTCTTACTTTAAATGAGTACTATATTTTGATGCCCTCAGTGCATAAATTGATGTTTGTCACCAAAATGTAATTTTAAGCACATTATTGAAAGTATTTTGCATAAATATGTTATGAATACAAATAAGCATTGTGAAGCTTGACAGATGAATTTATCAAATTTTATTTGTGTGATATTTAATGATTGTGGCCTATTTCAAAGATCTTGCCCTGCATAGATATGTTTAGAATTCTTACCCAAAAACAAAATGTGTGCATAGTATTTTGTTCATTTATGGAACCCTTATTCTGAACAAAGCCTGTTTGTGTAAGGTTGTTATGGCATGACATGAACATAGGTAATCAGAGATTACAGAGCTCACCTCAACGAATGGTGTCTTAAATAAGGCAAAGTCCCACACTAAACTAACAAGCATTCTGAGAGTATTGCATTAGCAATACTAGTCCCCTACCGGCAAGTGTAATCTGGTTCCCGTTAAAAATTGAAAATGCCATAATTCCATCAAAAATCAATGAAGCGGAACGAAATGCAAACTTGATCTATAACACATCAAGATAAAGTCACATACCAAAAATCAGCTCAATATCTGCAAGCGTTTAGAAAAAAAGTGCGGAAAACCCTGAAAAATTGAGAAGGTCGTAATTCGGTCAAAAATCATTGAAGCTTAACGAAATGTATACTTGATCTGTAACTCATCAAGATACACTCACATACCAAAAATCAGCTCAATATCTGCAAGCGTTTAGAAGAAAAGTGCGGAAAACCAAGTGGGACAGACTGACAGACAGACAGAGGGACAGACAGAGGGACAGACAGACAGACAGACGGACGGACAGATGGACGGACAGACTCAGAGGAAGTCTATAGTCCCCTCCGGTTTCACCGGTAGGGGACTAACAAGCATTCTGAGAGTATTACATTAGCAATATTAGTCCCCTTCCGGCAAGTGCAATCTGGTTCCCGCTAAAAATTGAAAATGCCATAATTCAGTCAAAAATCAATGAAGCGGAACGAAATGAAAACTTGATCTATAACTCACCAAGATTAAGTCACATGCAAAAAACCAGCTCAATATCTGCAAGCATTTAGAAAAAAATTGCGGAAAACCCTGAAAAATTGAAAAGGTCGTAATTCCATCAAAAATCACTGAAGTGGAACGAAATGCAAACTTGATCTGTAACTCATCAAGATACACTCACAAACCAAAAATCAGCTCAATATCTGCAAGCGTTTAGAAAAAAAAGTGCGGAAAACCAAGTGGGACAGACAGACGGACGGACGGACTCGGAGGAAACCTATAGTCCCCTCCGGTTTCACTGGTAGGGGACTAATAACCTTGTAGTGTGCATCCCTAGATGAAACATTTATGCAATTTGGGTCTTATAGGGCTTGCAGTTACTTGGGAATGGTCTTATCTAAAAACTTAAAACAAGTCACTCATCCAGAAAATGTAAGTCAAATCCAGTATCTGAAGCAAGTTTTAAAGTGTTCATCCCTTGATGCATCATCCATGCAAGTTTGGTTCAGATAGGCCTTATAGTTACTTGGTAATGGACCTGCTCCAAAAAATTTTAACCTGGTCACTCATCTGAAAATGTAGGTCGGATCCAGCATCCTCAGCAAGTCCAGTAGTGTGCATCATTAGATGTATCATCCACGCAAGTTTGGTCAATATAGGGCTTATAGTTACTTGGAAATGAGACCTGCTTCAAAAACATTAACCTGGTCATTCTTTTGCTAAAATTGCAGCACCTGAAACCTTGACTGGTACAATAAAACGTACTAGAAGCATCCTCCATGCATCTCTGATTAACATAGGGCATACAAATACTTGAAAAGAAATCTGCTCCAAAAACATTAACCTGACACACTGATGCTGCGGGTATTACATAAGCTCCCCCCAACTTCGTAGAGGTGAGCTAAAAATCTTACCCATATCCTATTAAAGCCTGTTTTTGTGGGGTTGTTATGGACTTACCTTGTATAGAACCTGTTGGCATATCCCTCTCCGTCGTAATGACGTGAGCAGAAATCTCTGTTACAGAATCTGGGCCCATGTCAATCATTTGGAACAAAGGTTCTGAGCCCTCAGGTGGGTTCCCTGTGGCACCAGCTTGGGGCACCCCAGCTGTAAAAGTGGGCCCTGTACTTGTCCCTGTGGATTGGGTGCTAGTTCTTTCTGTCTGCAAAACAAAAGAAAGTAATTAACCTGTTGTGATCTTTTAAAATTAATTCCTTACCTGCCTTACAAATCAATTTTGTATGCATTTTTCCAAAACAGACATCATGAATTCAGAGAAAGATAATCATTAGCTATGCTTCAAAAATTCATAAGGACCCTTTTTTAACATTGAGAAAATTATATCATATACATGGAGTTGTTGAACAGAAATCACTGTTGCTTACATAAATGGGAAAGATACATGCTTGGCCTTATAAAATGTTAAGAATGTTTGAACTGATTACAAGTTATGCAATACACTAGAATTTAATTTATGTTATTAGTCCTCTACCGGCGAAACTGGAGGGGACTATAGGTTTCCTCTGAGTCTGTCCCTCTGTCTGTCTGTCCCTCTGTCTGTCTGTCAGTCTGTCCCACTTGGTTTTCCGCACTTTTTTCCTAAACGCTTGCAGATATTGAGCTGATTTTTGGTATGTGAGTGTATCTTGATGAGTTACAGATTAAGTTTGCATTTCGTTCCACTTCATTGATTTTTGATGGAATTACGGCCTTTTCAATTTTTAAGGGTTTTCCGCAATTTTCTTCTAAACGCTTTCAGCTACTGAGCTGATTTTTGGTGTGTGGCTTAACCCTGATTAGTTATATATCAAGTTTGCATTTCATTCCACTTCATTAATTTTTGACAGAATTATGGCATTTTCAATTCCTAACGTGAACCAGATTACACTTGCCAGTAGGGGACTAGTATTGCTAATGCAATACTCTCAGAATGCTTGTTTTAGATCTACATGTAAGAGCAGATTAATGTACATGTAACTGCATAAAAATACTACAGAATCAGAACTCCTTAGTAAGCAGTGTGAAATGGGAAAGGAGAAAATGTATGGCTGGACCGGGAATTGAACCCGGGAACACTGCATCACTAAGTCCGGTCCTCTACCGATTGAGCTACCCAGGCCAATATCCACGGCCCAAACCATTACAAGTGTATAGAATTCCCTTAATAAAACTGACAATTATATTGCCATTACATCAACTTTTCATGGTTCTATTTATGATAGTCAATAACTTTTTGTTTCATCTTTGACTACCTGAGATCCAGCAGCATTTGTGGGTGGTGTAGGGGTGGATGTAGAACTTGATGAGGTGGACACAGTTGACTGAGTTCCAGTATTTCTTCTTCCAGCTCTTGGACTCTGACGAGGAGACTACAAGTCACAAAATGATCACTTTTTCATGATAAAACCAATCTGATTGAGATCATAACCCTCACTGTAAGACTCAATAAATTTAATTGATGATTTAATCACCAGTAAAAACTCTCAAAACTTCAGAGGGTCTTGTAAAACATTATGATAAACAAAATTACTATATAAAAATTCAGACTAAATGTAGAAAACTTACCGCATTGATGTGTACTGGTATAGTTTGCTGATGTATGAGGGTTGTCTGGACAGGAGGGGAGATAAATGCAGCATATAAGTGTCGAGGTCGAGCTTGATTTAGATCTATCATCAAATCACTCAAATTGTGGTAACAGTGACTGATCGCATGAGTTATTTCCCCTACTAAGTTACAAAGCTGGGTATTTTCCTGTACTTCCTGTTGAAAAATCATATGCATTATATTTAACAATAAATACATACAACTGAAATTAAATCATACATACATGTTTCATTTATTTGAAAATTTTAAATGTGTTAATGACTACAATGAGACCACATCTCATGGGCTGCTCCTCATAATTTATTATTTTTAGATAACGTAATTGTTGAATACCTGTTCATATTTAACAATGATATTTTCTTCTAGCTAATGAAACGTAAACTATACTGAAAATTAACTACACTGTGTCTTTACAGTGTGATGAATAAGTACAGTGTAATGTAATCTGATAACTAATTAAAAACAAACCACATTGTTCGATAACATCAACATGTGAAACACAATTTCTCTGGTGACAGCCAAATTTTTAGAGTATAAAAGTCAAACTTTCAGCTAGAGAACAATAAACTTCTAAAAGGAGATTCTAAAAACAATGGGTCTGAACCTGTTCTGACAATTCAGGATCATCCAGCAGAAGTCGTTGATACTGTTCAAGGAAGGGTTGGAATCGCCGATTTATTTCATGAACTTCATTCAGTACCTCTCCCAAAGCTGATATACGAGGGCGACTGAAAAAAATTGTATATCAAAGTCATATCTGACCTAAGCTGATATATGAGGGTGACTGAAAAAAATTGTATATCAAAGTCATATCTGACCTAAGCTGATATATGAGGGCGACTGAAAAAAATTGTATATCAAAGTCATATCTGACCTAAGCTGATATATGAGGGCGACTGAAAAAAATTGTATATCAAAGTCATATCTGACCTAAGCTGATATATGAGGGCGACTGAAAAAAATTGTATATCAAAGTCATATCTGACCTAAGCTGATATATGAGGGCGACTGAAAAAAATTGTATATCAAAGTCATATCTGACCTAAGCTGATATATGAGGGCGACTGAAAAGAAAAATAGCATATCAAAGTAATATCTGACAAGTCATTATATACATATGTACAAAACAGTGTTGATATACAATGGTGACTGAAAGAATTCCTTAATATCAAAATAATAATGGACAAGTAGTTGTAAACGTATAGTCAATTCTCGATAAACTGCCACTTTTGTAATTTAGAAATCATGGTGGTATAATGAAATTGGCAATGAGTTGAATTTCCCTTCTTTGGGGAAACAAGAAATAGAATTGCCATTCTTGGAAATAAAACATTTAGCGTTTATATTCATTATAACAATTGCATTACATAAAAACTCACTTCAAAATTTGAAAATGCTTCAAATAGTTTTTTTAGGCACAATAATTTTGTTTTAAAATAAAATACGTGATTCAAAAATAAATACATGTACATGCACGTAAATCTGATCATCTGATACTAAAAAAAACCAAACAAACAAAAAACAAAAACCAAACCTGCCGTGTCAAATGTCGTGAAGTTCTTGTTTAAAAATTATTGAATATTTAATTCTAATTACTATGTCTATTCAATTCTTTAATCACTTTGTCTGTCTTTTTTACAGTGATCTGTAGGTAGTGACAACCAATTAGCCATGCTTCACTGACCACATGCACCTGCAGCGTTATATAAAGATAATGGACACTTTAAAATGGACGTTCGTTGTGAAAACAGGGTAGTGGATGGCGGTATGTGAATTTGGCATTATAAAGAGACTTTTATATAGCAGGAAAAACATTCCTGAAATATCATGGCATTATTGCAAGTATGGCGATGAATCGAATGGCAATATTTCGAGAATTAACTCTATATACAGAAGATTTACATGTATATGATTAAAATATGTGGAAGATTGGTTTGTATACCACTTGAGAAAATGTATATGTAGGTATAACACATACCGATACACTCTGTTTTAGAGGAGTATGCACTGAACAGAACATCATACAATTTATAAGAAAATTTAGCTAAAAACCACGAAAGGCAGAAGGGTAACTAATCTGTACAATGTCTTTCAAAATCATATATCTACCGGCATACAAAATGGGCATATAGACATATATAACTTAATGTAACTTTCTCAGGTAAGATTAAGAAAGAGAAAATTAAAGATCCTTACACCATCCTGGGTTGTTCTGGTGTGGCTCCACTTTGAGAGGATCCCGTCCCCTCCTGACTTGACTGTTGTGATTGGCTGTTGTTTTGATTTGCTTGTGGCTGTGATTGGCTGGATGACTGTGATTCTTCACTTTCCATGGCAACATCATTATTCTCTTCAGTTGATTGCTGGGGTGGATCTGGTCTCTGTGGTGTGGCATTAGAGCCATTTGATGCCGATGATTCTGAAGCATCTGTTCTTTCACTTCCTCTCTGACGATTCTGGTCAACAAAAACCAGAAAGTTGAACATTAAGATATGTTCTAAAATATAATCTTGATTACAGAATATTTACAGCTCTAAAAGGGTGGTCATTAGTAAAATAATTAAACTTTTTAACATTACATTTCAATAAAGCTTTTGCATTTGAGGATAGATGATATTGTTCATCAAATATCATGAAAATAAAAACTAAACCAAGTTTATCATTATAAGTAAAATATCCAATAGAATATCCTAGAAAGTGATTAAAAATTTTAAATTTATCAGGGTGACAGCAAAAAGGTAGAATTTTAAAAATCATAGAAAGTTTAAAATTTCTTAACATTTTAATATTTTCGTGGATGAACATTTTTGGGTAGTTATGTATATAATATTTTACATTTTGTGGTGGAAATTAATTCATGGGTGTCTTTATACCTCGTAAAACAATGAAAATTACCCCCCCCCCCCCCCCCCAATTTACTGATTCCACAGTATCCAGGCATTCATTTTTTGTGTCATCTGTCAATATTCTGAAGTTTCTTTCTTCTATGTGATGTACTCCTACCTCCAGTGTTTGCAGATTTTCTTGAGCTATTCGTAACATCTGTCTGGCATGGTTAATCCTTTGCTGTGATTCACTCTCTACCTGACCTTGACCTTGACCCAAATGTATATGTACATCTACTGATGATCCATCATTCTGCAATAATAATGAAAAAAAAATCAATGACGACTCTTAAAACTGCCATTTTTATATACATCATATATTAATTTAAGGCAAAATCTTATTATAAAAAAGAGAACATACAAAGCTTTTGAAGTTAATAAAATATTACACTTTAAAAATTACATTTACACCACCTGGTATATAGACAATTGTTTTGAAATTGAACAAGTCTTAATAATTTAGAGATCTTCTAATAGCCTTAACAACTCAGAGATTTCCTATTTAAATAACTCACTGATGTTCTGGTAGACACTCTGGCATTTCTTCCCATATCCCCCATTCCACTGATGGCATCTTGTACAATGTTCTGTAGACCAATTATTGTTACAAATGTTAACTAGTGTCAAATATGAACACTTCCATATACACAAAACAAAAACTGGACAAATGCAAATAATTAAAAACTTGATAAATACAATTACACGGCATAGTTAAATAGCAATAAAAGCATTTAATGGTGCTTATTTAAGATTTTTGTTTTCCAAAAGGTAATAACTTCAAGACTGTAAAATGTTACATTCAGGTACTAACAAATTTAAGATGTCTTAATAAGAATGTAATTTGTACAAAAAATCCAAGACTCCTAAATACAAATGCAACAAAAAATTAAGTCATGAACAAGAAATGAAAAAATGTGGACCAAACATAACAATTACTTGCCAAGACTATTGGTAAATAAGCCTACAATCATAATCAAATAAACACAATGAATTTTGTCAATTTCTACAAAGGTTTGGTTACAAAAGTAAACAAAACTTTTTTCTCCTATACAGAACATGGTTTTTTAAATATAATCAATACATACTTGGATTTCATCTGTGTCCACTGCATCAGAGGGGACAGACACTGATCCAATGACAAAACTGTTCAGATCTCTACCCCCAGGAGGCCGGTGGGAGGATGTCGCACCTCCAGGTGATGAACTTGGGGGTCTAGAACTTGGTGGCATTCTGTGAACAACGTGTATCACTTTTCCATGTACATCTAACAGGAAAAAAAAATACATTTCATCAATAGCCAGCTTTTCACATCTTCAAAATGCCATATCTGGCTGTTTTAACCAACACATACACATTCTGACTAATTTTTTGAGAATATTTAACCCACCCCCTCCAATATTCCAGACTGAAATGCCAAAAGGTAGCTTAGAAAATTTAATAGAAAATCATAGCTGCTAGAAAGGATCTCTAATTAACATATTTCACATCTCCTTAACACTTTGGTTCCCTTATAATACATCTAAACATTTTCATTTTTGACACAAATACATTATTACATTGTGCTATATGTAGATACTAAAACTTATTTGAACTTGAGCTTACTGTAGTCTTTCAAAAGCTTTTCATCTTGCATAACCCTTCCTTGGAAAATCAACCTTTGTGTGTCTGCAGAAATATTCTGAAAAAAAATGGATAGTAAAGAACTTAATCTCTTTTCTATTCAATACATATACACTTTTTCAAAATGATGCACCATAATTAAACAACAGACACTGTGCACCTAGAGTGCTCACAAACTAGGAAAGGGGAACACTTGTTACTTTGTTATTGTACCGGGTTGTAAAAAGGGTGCTTGAGTTTTAACAAACTGAAGTATACATTAAACAAGAGGCCAATGGGCCACAACATTCACCTGACTCAATATGGCCCAGCTGTTCTTCATTAGCAGAATTTCTGTATATATTCCTTTGTAAAACTTTGATCCCTATTGTAACCCCACACTACCCCCAGGTGTCATGATTTTTATAGATGTAGCCCCACCCTATCCCTCAGGGTCATAATTTGAACAAAGTTGAATCTATACTACCTCAAGATACTTCTATATCAATGTGACTAATCATAGCTTTGCTGTTCTTGAAAAAAAGATTTAGAGAATTTTTTCCCATACATCCATCTGCTAATCTCTGATAGTGCATTGTGGTCCCACCCTACCCCAGGGGGTTATGATTTGAACAAACTTGAATCTACACTACCCGAGGATGATTCCATATCAATATGATTAAACATGGCTATGCTGTTCTTGAGAAGAAAATTTTTGAAGATTTTTTCCTATATATTCCTATGTAAAACTTTGATCCCCCATTGTGGCCCCACCCTATCCCCGGAGGTCATGATTTGAACAAACTTGAATCCACAGTACCTGATGTTGCTTCCATGTAATTATGACTTATTACATTTTGCTTTTCTACAGAAGAAGATTGTTCCTATATATTCCTATGTAAAAATTTGAAGCCCCATTGTGATTTCAACAAACTTGAATCTACACTATGTAAAGAAGGTTTCAAAGAAGTTTCAACTTTTTGGCCCAGTAGTTCTTGAAAAGAATTTTTTTTTAATGCTTTATTTTGAAGCCTTTTTTCATACCTATATATACAAACACATACCACACAATTTACACCCACTCACCATCACACTTACACACACTCGCACAGTGCACTTTCTAAAATAAAATAATATACACAAATGTAGACATATGACAGTTAATCATGCAATTTATCAAAAAAAAAAAAAAAAAAAAAAGGATATACCAAAAGGTGAAGATATAAAAACCAAAAAAAAAAACAGAACAAAAACATTTTTGATCACTTGTTGTATACATTATCATACAGGGCCCATTTACTAATTATTTTGTCCTTACATTGAAAAGAAGATTTTTAAAAGATGCCACCAAATTTTCACTAATTCTTCATTATCTCCCCCTGACAGAAACTGAACAAAACTGAATCCCCTTCACCTAAGGATGCTTTGTGGCAAGTTTGGTTGAAATTGGCCAAGTGGTTCTGGAGAAGAAGTTGAAAATGTGAAAAGTTTACAGACAGACAATGGACAAAATGTGATCAGAAGAGCTCACTTGAGCTTTTAGCTCAGGTTAGCTAAAAAAATATTATTTATCAGAAACAGGCATGCTTTACTTACAATTGAGTCAGCTATTTTCTCTTTAAACTGGCGTACAGTCATCTTTTTGAAAAACCAACAGAAATATGTATTTCAGATGCAATAAACAAGTACATGTATTACGATATGAAATTTGACAAATCTGTACCACACACCACATAATTCTTTTGCAGTAGAACTCAAAATACAAAAATACCTTGACCTCAAAAACTAGTTTGAAACTGAAGTTCATTGAAGTTTCAATGAAGTATATTTTTTCCAAACTTTCTGGTTTCAAATCAACCCTCAAATTACCTAGTACTTAGTATATTGAATCAGCAACAAACTCTAAGTCTATGGGAAATTAACATTATTTAATACTTTAGAAACATATCTATCATTATTCATGATTTTTAATCATGTGATGTTGCACATGTTCAGAATCAAGTTGGAAATCACAATCTGATGATCTTTGGAAATAACAATGACTCCTTTTTACAGCTGAAATTAACCTTGCTAATTTGAAAAGGCTTTTAAAAGTTGTGCTATATGGTTGTATGTATCCAATCAGATTACAAATGGTTTGGTGATGGTAAAACTTTAATGATTATATCAACATTTTCCTTCAAAACAAAATAAGGTAGAAATGCTCATGTGGAACAGACTATAAATAATATGAAAATTCTCGTCAGATCATTTTCAGCAGTCACTTACCTCTTCTTCGACACTGAAACTCTTATTCTGAGAGTCCAGAGTTTTCACTGTTACATCTATCATTTTTATTTATTATTCTACAATTGAAAAAAAATATGCAACAGAAAAGCTTTCACAAGACATTCATTGAACCTTTTAGCAATCAAATTCCTCCAACTCTTATCCTAGCCATATGGACATTTGCAGGAGAGAGTCAGAGCAAATATCATACTGAAAACATAGTATTTCCTTGTACCATCAGCTGCACATTTGTAACGTTTTCGGGTATAGCTGTTGTTTTTGAATATTCTTTTACCCGCTTGATGGGTTACGTTACAAATATTGTTTGTGGGTCTCTTATTTCTGAAATTTACCCAATAAAGAAGGATTGCAAGTTTTCTATAAATTTATTAGAATAAAATTAAAATAATTAAACAATCATAAATTTATTATAATATGGGCAAATATAAACTCAATAATACCTAAGAACTTTGTTATGGGTATTTTACCCAATGAAACTTTACCCAATGAAACTGATGAGGACCCAAAAGTACTGGGTATGAAATGGCATCAGACTTACCCAACCTTAAATGGGTAGCACAAAATGTAATAATGGGATGATTACCATTCTGATGGGCTCTTGTGGCTCCATACCAGGTGAGCAGCTAAACACTACTGCCGTTTGGCCGTTTGTTCGTCTGTTTTATACCTTTCAGTTGGTAAGTGCGAATTATACCACGCGCAAAACGTACGGTACCGCACGGATTGGCGCCATGTTTGAGTTGCAGTACACAAAGTTTATGCTCGAACAAAAAGTAGTGATTAGGAGTAATTATAAGGTTGTGCATACATCATATGTTGAAATAAAGTCAAAGAATGATGCCTTGGTAACATTAAGGTGAGTCTGTTTCAGGATCTTCTCCGTTTATAGTACGGATGATTGTACACGGGTTCGTTTCATCGAGGAAATTCGGGATTGTATTATAAAAGTATAGTAAATGATAAATATAAGTTAACATATAGACACTACAATATCATGGTATCATTCCCATGACATCTAAGACATATGAATAAAATAATTCATTTATATATTATTAAAGAACAGAGATAAGAGGCCACATGTGTAACACAGCCCTCCTTCTTCTGTAACATTCGTCCCGAATGTCGTGCAGGTAAGAACTCGCATAAAGTAATGTGACTTGTTTCTATGGGATAATCTCCATTTAAAGAAAACACAGTCTTTTTTTTTTTTTTTGAGTTCAACTACAACATTTTATGGGATAACATACAATGAAAAACATTTTACAACAATAGAATAACTTTTAAACAATAACATTCAAGCAATAATAGTTATACATACAAAGAAAACATGGTGATATAGCATCTATAGATTCTAATATAAAAGCTTATACATTAAATCACATCATTCACTGAGTCTTTAGAATGTCCACATATTTGTAGGTCAATCACTGAAGTGGGGCAAACTTCAACAGTGGTTCCAAGTATTTTGCAAGGTTGTCTAGTTCATAGAAGGTACACTCTTGGTAAAGTTCCTTTATGGACTGTAAACTAGTGGGAAGGACAATGTCAGACACACGACATCCATTCCTAAGGAAATCCAGGATAATGAGAAAGTGTTTAGGATTCCGGTCAATGAAGAATGGTCCTGAAATCTTTGATGAGAGGGCGGCCAGTAGCGAAGAAGGATCCTCTTGTAGAGTAGATTTTGTGGTGGTGAATATAGTGCCTCCGACATTCAAAGTGATAATTTCATTCTGTCTAGCAATTATATCCTTGATTTTGAGTTCCTGTTTACTGGTAGGTTGGTATGGCACAGCCGTGGTTTCCGGAATTGTGTACTCCTGTGGTGGGTCGATAACGCCATCAGTGAGGATTGAAATTTGGTCTTGTTTTTTTTAAACAATAGTGTCTTTGTCATATGCTGAGTTATGGTTGGAGCTTGTGGACGAGGAGTCTGAATCTGAAGACAGTGAAAGGTCTTTGTCAAGGCTGGTTGAATATGGACTGACTTTAGTGGAAGTTGCTGAAGTTGTGATTAATGAAGTTGAAACTTTAGTTAGAGTTGAGCTGGTGAACGATGTGGAAGTGGAGGAACTTGAAGTAGTACTGGTTGGTTCTGTAACTGGGGGGCATGCATCACCAGCAGTGGAACAGAGGGAAATATCCATGAGGGACGGTAATTTAGGTAACGGTCTGTTGGGGGGTTGGCCATAATGCTTCCTCTTCTTGGGAACTAAAGGCTCTGTGAATTTCGCCTTTCTTTTAGAGGGGGCCAGGTTTGTGTTCCCAAGGTTGGATCTGGCAGGCCTCTGTACAGGTTGGCAGAACTTGGACCTGTTCCTTTGAAATGTTTGAAATTCCAGCGCCTCATCACCTGTGAACGTTCCAGTGGCTCTCTTTGTGATTTGGAAGGTATACCCAGAACAACCATGCTTCTGATCCGTTCTGGAAAAGATGAGTCCGCAAGAGGAACATTTGTGTCCAAATCCTGAATGAGTGGCAGTAATGTGTCTCTCACAGTGATTTGGTAGTGCAAATTCCTTATCGCAAATGGTGCATGCATATCTCTGGATCTGTAATTTAAAAGAAGGACTCAAACTAAGTAGATGTAAAAATGAATTGAGGAGGGGGTCAAAGATAATATGGGATCCAATCATCACTTAGGCAGTAAAAGGTGGGTTATCTCCCTTATATGGTTTTAATAAGTTGTGATGGACAATTTTGGGCTTATGTTTTAGAGTCTTTCTGATCTTATAAATAACATCATTCACTCTTTCCATGATAAGGTAAGGCCCTGTCCATGGTCTACATAACTTTTTACCATGTCTTTCATATTTTGGGGAGTAAAACCAAATGGCATCACCTTCTTGGTATAAGTGTTGGTGAACCTTTTTACTATATTCCCTAATCATATGTTTTGTTGATAATTGGATTTGGTTGCGGGCATGGTCATGAATAACTTCTAGTTTGTTTGCCAATTGATTTGCAAATTCAGATCCATATTTATGCTTATGTATTTCAGGGTCTGGAATGCCAAGCACTAGATCAACAGGTAGATGGATTGGTCTACCAAAGATCATTTCGTTTGGGCTAACTCCTGTAGATTCATGGATAGATGACCTGTATGCCATCATAAGTAAGGGTATGTATTCATCCCAATCTTGTTGGGTATTGTTTACAAAAGCAGAGAGCATATTCTCTATAGTGCGATTTGCTCTCTCAATCATGCCATCTGACTGTGGCCTATATGGGGTAGTACGGGTTTTAACTATACCGAGTATATCGCAGATTTCTTGGAATAACCCTGACTCAAAGGATCTACCTTGGTCGGAATGAATTTCCATGGGTACACCAAATACTGAGATAACTCTTTCGATAAGTATTTTAGCTATAGTGTGGGCTTTTTGATTTTTGATGGGGAAAGCATCCACCCATTTAGTAAAATAGTCGCCCACTACAAGAAGGTAGGAATTCTTTTTCTTAGTAAGAGGAAGTGGACCCATAATATCTATGGCCAATCTTTCCATGGGTGCTCCCACTACATATTTTTGTAGGGGTGCTTTGGGTAATTTATAGGGGGGCTTTCTTGATTCACAAATATCACATTTTCTACAGAGGGTTTTAATATCTTCAGACATATGATGCCAGAAATATCGGTCTCTGATTTTAGACAGAGTTTTACGGACACCCAGATGGCCACCAGTAACACTATCATGTAACTGTTGGAAGACTAAGTTTTTCAGGGATTGGGGTAGGATTATTTGATATTTTGGTTGGACATCTTCCCAGATATGATAGAGTATACCATGTAAGAATTTTAGGGAATCATATCTAACCCAATAATATTTATGGGTTTCACTAAGATTTGATATTTCTTCCCACTTGGGTCTTTCATTGGATTTTACCCATTCTATAATGGTTTTGAGGATGGGGTCTTGACTTTGTGACTCTTTAATATTAATGATTTCTTGGGGATTGGGATTATGTTCAAGATGGATACTTTGGGTGGCATTTTGGGATCTGGTTGTCACAGTAGAACAAGAAAGAGAGTTGAATTCGGGCTCATATTTTTCTTCTGCTTTGTTACAGTGTTTGCAGTTATCAGGACAAGGTCTTCGGGAGAGGGCATCAGCATTGCTGTGAGATCTACCAGCTCTATGTTCTATTTTGAATTCATACTGGGACAGAAATTCAAACCAGCGGGCAATTTGGCCTTCAGGGTTTTTAAAGTTTAGGAGCCAGGTAAGTGAACCGTGGTCAGTCCTAACTTTGAAAGGTCTGCCATACAAATAATGGTGAAAATTTTTAATGGATTTTACTATAGCTAAAAGTTCTCTGCGAGTGACACAGTATCTTCTTTCAGTAGCACTGAATGCCTTACTGTAATAGCAGATAACTTTTTCTATACCATTTTGTTCTTGAGAAAGTACTGCGCCTAATCCACTATTGGAAGCGTCAGTATCAAGGATAAATAATCCTTCATTGTTAGGGTAGGACAGGATTGGGGAACTTGTTAGGGCTCTTTTGAGCTTGTCAAAAGCTTCCTGACAGTTTTCGTCCCAACGGAACTCTTGTTTTGATTCTGTAAGTTTATGGAGGGGCCTGGCAATATCTGCAAACTTGTAAACAAATTTCCTATAATAGGAACATAACCCAAGAAAACTTCTAATATCTTTAACTGATGATGGGGTTGGCCAATTTTGAACAGATCCAATTTTGGATGGGTCTGTGGAAATTCCTTCTTTATTCACAATGTGTCCCAGAAATGAAACTTGTTCCTGTAGTAGGCAGCATTTTTTGGGGTTCATTTTAAGATTTGCTGATCTTAACCTACCGAAAACTTGTTTCAAATTTGTGATATGTTCATCAAAGGTTTTAGAGAGTATGATAATATCGTCTAAATAAACCATACATATTTTCCAGGACAAGTTGGAGAGGACTTTTTCCATCAGTCTTTCAAAAGTGGCGCCTGCATTACACAGACCAAAGGGCATATTTAGAAATTGCCAGTGACCCCCACCAGGTATGGAAAATGCTGTTTTGGGTTTGTCTTCAGGAGACATCTTAACTTGCCAATACCCGCTCTTCAGGTCAATGGTGGAAAACCATTTGGATCCTGCTAGGGCATCTAGGGTATTATCTATTCTGGGGATTGGGTAACTATCTTTGATTGTTACATCATTTAATTTTCTGTAATCTATACAGAATCTTATGGACCCGTCCTTTTTCTTAACTAGGACAATTGGGGAACTCCAAGGGCTATCAGAGGTTTCTATTACTCTCTTATTTAACATATCTTCAATTTCTTTTTCTACTTCACCCATTTTTGCTAAGGGTATTCTTCTTGGGGGTTGTTTAATGGGAGGAACATTTCCAGTATTAATTTTATGTTCAACCAGATCAGTTAGACCCATGTCAGAGGAGGAAAAAGAAAAACTATTTTGGTATTCAACAAGGAGATTTTCCAATTTTTGTTTTTGTTCATAAGTAATTTCTTTGGGGAGTTTCTCAACAATACATTGCAAGTGATCTGGAAATTGGGGGTTGAGCTCTGGGTTAAGAGTATTAAGGGTATGGGTGTTATCTGGGTCTTCCCATTTATCTAGTACTTTGTCAACACAGTTGACTGTGGCAATTTGGGTATTTTTGTAAAGTTTGATACTTTCATCTTTTAAATTCATGTAACGAACTGTGACCTCTCTGTCTACAGTTACAAGGGCTTGGGGAATCAACAATTCATATTTTTCAACAAAATTCTGGATGGGTTCTATTACTCCAACCTCATCCATCAATAAAGGGTTATCTACCTTTGCGGGAGCAACATATTCACAATGGGGAGGAATTTCAATATCCTCAGCAAGACTTATCTTGCTACAAGAAACATCTTCTATACAAGATTTACCAAAGCAGGGAATGTCTATACCCTGTACCTTTAGTTTCATCTTTTTCACATAAAGGTCACATGAATTTTGGGTCATAAAATCTAATCCCAATATGCATGGGTTTTGTATATCAGCCACAAGTACTTTATGGGTGACTTGAAAATTTTCAAGGGAAATTTTGATTGGGCATTCTCCCTTAACTGGGATTGCATTACCACTTGCGGATGTAAGTTTGATAGAAACTGGGGTAATTTGGAGCTTTTCCATAGAATCTAAATTTTCAAAGAATTGGGTACTGACAATGGTCACACTAGCTCCCGTATCTACTAGTATACTTGTTTGTATATTTCCAATTTTCCCAATAATATAAATTCCATCATTTCCCCCTTTTATATCTCCCACTAAAATTTCTTTGGGGGTAGGTGTATTACAAGAGATTTCTTTCTCAGGTTTTACTTCATTAAAATTCTCATTTTCAACATTGGATTTGGACTTTAGTGGGAGAGGTTGAGCCATATTTAATGGCGAGTGTTGGGGCCTGCCCCTTGAACCTGTCGACTTCCGACCCCCGAATTCGACGTTGGGTAGTTTCCCTGTCTTTGAGGTCGGAAAGGACTTTGTTTGGGGTTCTTGGGGTAATGGTTCCCACTGTTAAAATTTCTGTGGTTGGGTGAATCCTGGGGTCTGGGTCCATAATTTGTTGGTCTCTTGTTTGGATAGTTGGGTCTAGCTGGCTTATGGTAAGAGCCATTGTTTGATTGATGCACGTAGGGAGTTTGTGCGAAATTATGGGTAGGCATTGGACCATTTCTTATAAGGGCTTTGATTTCTCTGGTAAGGGATTGTAAGTCATCCCGTAAGTCTTGATTATCTTGCTTTAATGAAGAAATGGGGTCAGTTTCATTAATAGTATTGACAGTTTTATTTCTTTGGGCATCTGCCAATCTATAGGTTTCTAATCTAATGGCCAGTATCTCTGCTTCATTTAAATCTTTGGGTTTGGCTTCCCTTAACCTCAATCGCATTTCTGGGTCCGGTAGGGCATCAATAAATTGATCAAGTGCCAGAATGCTTATGATGGTTGGGTCAGCTGTTGGGTAGGCCTGGCGGGTTAGTTTCTTAATAGATTGGGCCAGTTCGGGTAAGGACTCATTTGGACCCCTAGTTTTGGTTTTGAGTTGTGCACGGAACATTTCCGATCTCTCAATAGAACCATACCTTCTGTTTAGGATTTTTACAAGGGAGTTAAAATCTCGCCTCTGATTTTCATTTAATTCACTCAGTAGGGCCCGGGCTCCACCCGTAAGGCTACTGGCAAGGTACAGAGATTTTGTTTTATAATCCCACCCATGTAAGTCAACTAAAATTTCAAATTGGGCGAGGTACTCGTCAAAGTCCTCGGAGCCATCAAATGTTTGGGGTTTTATTGTTACATGGGTTTTGGGTATAAATGGGGATGGCATTCTGTTTTCATTCCTGTTTATTTCAGGTAAGTGGGAATAATGGGTACCCGACATTGTGCTTGGGTTATATTCCCTTTGTCCATACACTGAGTCTGAATGAATGCGGGGATGGAAATCATCATAAGAATTGACTGGGTGAATGGGTCTGGGTATAAAATTTGGAAAGTGATGATTGTCTCCCCTATCTTGAGTAGGACTCTTAATTTCTTTTTCCAAATCATCAACATGCTGTCTCAATTTTTGGTACTCATTTGTCATTCCCAACAATTGTTGGTTTACATTTTGCATAATAGACATGATAACATCTAATTGATTTTCATTCACAGGTTGGGCAATATCTGATGCCTTTGATGAGGATTGAGGATTGGGAATGGGTGTAGCAACCCTATCATCCTCCAAGTTGTTGGGTGAAGATGATCGAGATTTAAAAGTTACTTCAAAACTTTCTTCAGTTTCCATAGTGATTATTGGGTACAAAAATATATTGGGTCAATAAAAATGTATAAAAATATAAAAATCCTTTTGTTTTTATAATGGAAAAAATTTGGTAAACAGAAATAAGAAAATGGAAATCCCACTTCTGACACCAGTTGTAACGTTTTCGGGTATAGCTGTTGTTTTTGAATATTCTTTTACCCGCTTGATGGGTTACGTTACAAATATTGTTTGTGGGTCTCTTATTTCTGAAATTTACCCAATAAAGAAGGATTGCAAGTTTTCTATAAATTTATTAGAATAAAATTAAAATAATTAAACAATCATAAATTTATTATAATATGGGCAAATATAAACTCAATAATACCTAAGAACTTTGTTATGGGTATTTTACCCAATGAAACTTTACCCAATGAAACTGATGAGGACCCAAAAGTACTGGGTATGAAATGGCATCAGACTTACCCAACCTTAAATGGGTAGCACAAAATGTAATAATGGGATGATTACCATTCTGATGGGCTCTTGTGGCTCCATACCAGGTGAGCAGCTAAACACTACTGCCGTTTGGCCGTTTGTTCGTCTGTTTTATACCTTTCAGTTGGTAAGTGCGAATTATACCACGCGCAAAACGTACGGTACCGCACGGATTGGCGCCATGTTTGAGTTGCAGTACACAAAGTTTATGCTCGAACAAAAAGTAGTGATTAGGAGTAATTATAAGGTTGTGCATACATCATATGTTGAAATAAAGTCAAAGAATGATGCCTTGGTAACATTAAGGTGAGTCTGTTTCAGGATCTTCTCCGTTTATAGTACGGATGATTGTACACGGGTTCGTTTCATCGAGGAAATTCGGGATTGTATTATAAAAGTATAGTAAATGATAAATATAAGTTAACATATAGACACTACAATATCATGGTATCATTCCCATGACATCTAAGACATATGAATAAAATAATTCATTTATATATTATTAAAGAACAGAAATAAGAGGCCACATGTGTAACACATTCATTAATCTATTCTGTTATATTTTTCCACACCTGTCAGTGATACTTTTGCACAATGTTAATCATACCTAGCTGTGCATCACCTCACTCAAGGATGTATATAGTTTTGAATAGCTTTATAAAGCTATATAGCTGAAGTATTACTAATCAATTATCTTGTTGACCAGAATTGACCTCCTTTATAATTTCTTTCATTACAAGAAGTAACTGTGGAATGCTGGAATGGATTGGGCTGTGCATATCGACCACAGTAGTAGTCTGAAATATCTGATGTTTTCCAGGCGTTTTTCATGATTTTGATATTTGACATGCCAGGAAAATCTCAGAACCGAAGGCATTATGAATAGTTGAAATATCGCCATCCCCAACTGAACTCAATTTTCAGTACTTGTAAATAGAATTAAATGTCAAACTTATCAAAAGCACAATGGTTCTAGTTCTCATTAATTTCACTTAAAAGAAAATATCACTCCACATTTCAATACAGGTCTCACAAGATTTCAAAATGCAGGAAATCCAAACAAACCTCGACAGTTTGATAAAATGTTTTCACCAGACACTTTCTATTACAAAGGAACAATAAAAAGGGATATTGGTAAGTACTAGAAGTATTCTACTATTGCGAAGATGTGAGTTAGACATATAATTCAGTTTGCATGTATCGAAAATGGACCTGAGAATGCCGCAACTGCTTTGAGGCAGAGAATTCCCACTTTTCATTATGACGTTTTCCTGGCATATTAAATATCAAAATCGTGAAAATGCTTGGAAAGCATCAGATATTTCAGACTACCTGGGTAGCTCAGTTGGAAGAGCACCTGACTAGTGATGCAGGGTCCCAGGTTCGATTCTGGCCCAGCCATACATTTTCTCCTTTCCTGTTACTTAATTTAGTGTTGTTGACCACCCCTGGGCTGTAGGTGAAAGCCCTGCCAAGAGCAAATAAGAACATGGGTTGTGTCTTTGAGGGCAAAGACAATTTAAGGAGGGGGGAATGTGATGGTTTTGGGCCGTGGATATTGCCTGGGCAGCTCAGTAGTTAGAGTACCTAACTACTGATGCAGGGGTCCTGGGTTATTCCTGGTCCAGACATACTTTTTCTCCTTTCCTGTTACATAGCTAATTCAAGATATATATACCTTAATCAAGATTGTGCTGGACCTGCATGCAATCTGACACTGGCCTGCAAATGTTCATATGAAAACTCAGGTATACAAGTCAGAAGGATCTTCAGTACCCTAGTAAGATTCAAGATAATTAAATTACCTTAATCACTTAGAAAACACTACAACTGCAAATAGTTACATTAGACTGCGTAAGACCAGCTTTTTGCATTGTCAGGATTACAAAGTACTTTACAATGATTTTCCTTCAACATGTTATCATTTAAATTATAGATGTTCAAAGGGTAATACTTTTTTCGCAAATCTTTATATATAGGACAGTCATATATGAAATGTATTTCATTTTCTACAACATTTTTACAATAGTGACAAAAACGAGATTCTTTTGGGATACAAGGCTTTGAATATCTGCCTATTTCAATTTCTTAAGAGTGTGCAGAAATTCTCAGTTTTGTTAATTTAGAACGTACAGATTTATTAATTGGAAATTTCAAGTAGTCTTGTAATTGATAGTTCTTTCTAATTTGACTGAAAAATAATAATTTACCACATTTGGTGAATTCAATGTTCTGAAGTTGCAAATTAACATTTTTTTTATGTAGAAATTCTTCAAGTAGCTGCTAAATGTGTTATCAGTGATATCTAATGATGGAAGTTTAAGTTTAAGTTTCTTTTTTAAACAGTCATGATGTCTCTCATGTAGACTGGGGATAGGCTATGAAGGGTTTTGAATAGGGTTGGACACCGGTACTCGGTACCAATACCGTACCAAATAGTTACTTCAAAAATACTGGTAAAATACCGTTTCATTTAATACCGGTACTTATAACGGTATTTCCCAATCTTTGAAACATTTTAATACATTCAAAATGATTTTTAAAAAAGAGATTCCAGACTCGCCAAAATAAAATTCTCCGTGCATTGAAATGGTAGGCTAATTGGATGCTTAGTACAATACTTGCTTTTGACTGCCGATATTCGAGGTAAATCAATACGTATATTTAAAAATAAAAAACATTCACATTAATTGTGTTTTAATTTTATTTATAAAAACTGATAATAATTGTAAATAAAAAAAAGCAAAATGTCGCAAAAAAATGTGATGTGCATATCTATCCATTTTTAATGTTTCGTCGTTTAGTGCGACCAAGCAAAAATTGGTCCTAGCAAGTGGCAACTGGGTGAAGCGGTCAGCTGTATCAAGTTAAATTAATTTGTTTGAGATTCAATTTATTTGTTTTGTTGATGATTTATTAAAAGATTGAAATATAACATAGTTTATAAACTCATTTTAGATTATAACAATGAATGGTTGAAGATTGGTGAAAGCACATTTGTTATCAAATGAGCTCTCATTCTCATTCATCGAGGTATAGTATTATTTACAATGTACTTTTTTTAATGTTATCTTCAAGTTATCATGTAAAGTTGCACTGTCTCGAAGTCCTTATAGAATGAAAGCAAAAAGCATCCGTATTTTACTTCAACAATTTCAGAAATATTCCAACAGAGAACCAGTTTTCAGTTGCATTAATTCAAAAGCTACAATGTTCAAACTATATTTGATCTCGGCTGTTGTTCTGATTGCCCATAATACATATATGTGCAACTTTTTGTCTATTTCTAATTCTTATGAAAAACATTATTGTGAAAAACTGCAAATAAATACCTTTATCAAGCTATTTTGAATAGCTTAAAAAAGCTATATAGTTTTTTCAAGCTATATATTGCTAAATCAAGAGATAGTGCTGGACCTGCTGACTGTACCAGACCTGACCAGTGCGGGCAGTAGATATCGAAATTATCAAAACAATGAAATCGTCATTGTTATTGAAAATAAACCAAAAAAATTACCATACCTACTCTACACTGAGTATTTCCAATACACCGACACAAAGTGAAACAGACGGAAATTTTCTGTGCTGAGTCAAGTCAGTTTGGGGTACTGGAAATCGCCATATTGTTGGTTGTCGTAAAACAATAAAATGACCTTGTCAATTTTTGTTTTGAAATTATGAAATTCTCAATCAATTCTTAAAATCTATTTTATCAACTGTTTTATCACTATTTTCTTTCTAGAATATCTTAGATCTACTAAACCCAGGTCACATTTCACGACATCATTTCTTAATTTGGTAAACACTAAAGTAAGGACACGCCATTGCATGTAACTGTGCAACAAACTTAATATAAAAACGCTTTAGTTTTTTGTAATTTTAGTATATATTTGGTAAAAATGGCAACGGCAGAGTGGGATGAAGTCACTTATATTAGGAAAAAGCAACCCAAAGCCAGTCAATTGCGTTCTCAGCAGGTAACATAGTCCATTTGTTTACCCTATGTTTGGATTACATCAGTCGTAAAAAACAGCATTTTGGAACTATTTATCAAACCTTATTTGTTACAATTCAAATGAAGTTGTATTGTCGTATTTCACTTCAAAGTTATTTGAGATACATTGATGAAGAGCATACAAAAAATATCCTAATGTTACATATAGAGTTTAATTTGATGATGTAAGTTCACTAAGTTGTGAAATTTAACATGGTGTAAATGTTATCTGCATGTTAATAACACATCCTTTACTGTAAAACAGTGTAATCAAACTCAATTGTAATTGTAATATAAAAATTTATATAGCGCTCTATCAATTTGAGTCCTCTAATGCGCTTTACAATTAAAATATATAAAAAGAGACAATGTTTAAAATACATAAAAAAGACATGTGAATAAAATTAATCATAATGTCTCTATCTAAATATAAAGCCATATTTATATTAAGAAATCACAAATTAAAAGCTAGTTTAAAAATAGGTGGGTTTTATGATCCTTTTTCAGGGTTAGAAACTCCCTAAAATTACAACTCGCAAATAATTGCGAGTACCAACAAAGTGAACTCGCAATTTTATAAGACTACTCGCAATTTTCATATAAAGTTAAATTTATATAAATTAAATACATGTAACTTAAGGAAAAAGTAACTACTGTACAATACACAAAATACAACTACAGTGTAACTTTTATTTAAATTACTGATTTAAATCAAAAGTATTGTGTTCTGTCATATTATATAATTTTGCTACAGTTTCAATGCAAAAAAAACTCAACTCGCAAGTTTTTGCGAGTTACCTAATTTTTAACTCGCAATTTGGGAATTCTAACTCGCGTTTTGCGAGTTGTATATAGTGAATTTCGAACCCTGCCTTTTTAAAACTGGGCAGTGAAACACATTCTCTAAGTTTAAAAGTCAGAGAGTTCCAGAGACTCCATGCGGCCTTGTCTAAACGACGGTCTCCGTATGTTTTCGTGCGTGTCCGAGGTACCTGGAGAAAATGCGAGGATTTTGAACGTAGTGATCGTGGTGGGTCATAAACAATTCAATTCAATTCAATTCAATTTATTGATTCACCAAACATGTTGGCATACAACCATGTTACAAACGAAATGAAAAATACAGTGTGTTTTCAGATTACTAAAACATATACTAAAGTACATACATATATGCAAGTGTACAAATCAGTGAAGTCAACTACGTTTACAACTTGAAGTTATACATAATCATTATGCAAATAGTATAAACAGTATAATATGGACAGAGATAAACTAATTAATGCATTAAATATATATTATTGTGCTCTATTTTTAGAATGCAATTCAAAACATTCATGTAAAAATTCGCATAGTCTTCTAGAATGAACTGCATTGTCAGGATTACAAAGTACTTTACAATGATTTTCCTTCAACATGTTATCATTTAAATTATAGATGTTCAAAGGGTAATACTTTTTTCGCAAATCTTTATATATAGGACAGTCATATATGAAATGTATTTCATTTTCTACAACATTTTTACAATAGTGACAAAAACGAGATTCTTTTGGGATACAAGGCTTTGAATATCTGCCTATTTCAATTTCTAAAGAGTGTGCAGAAATTCTCAGTTTTGTTAATTTAGAACGTGCAGATTTATTAATTGGAAATTTCAAGTAGTCTTGTAATTGATAGTTCTTTCTAATTTGACTGAAAAATAATAATTTACCACATTTGGTGAATTCAATGTTCTGAAGTTGCAAATTAACATTTTTTTTATGTAGAAATTCTTCAAGTAGCTGCTAAATGTGTTATCAGTGATATCTAATGATGGAAGTTTAAGTTTAAGTTTCTTTTTTAAACAGTCATGATGTCTCTCATGTAGACTGGGGATAGGCTATGAAGGGTTTTGAATAGGGTTGGATACCGGTACTCGGTACCAATACTGTACCGAATAGTTACTTCAAAAATACCGGTAAAATACCGTTTCATTTAATACCGGTACTTATAACGGTATTTCCCAATCTTTGAAACATTTTAATACATTCAAAATGATTTTTAAAAAAGAGATTCCAGACTCGCCAAAATAAAATTCTCCGTGCATTGAAATGGTAGGCTAATTGGATGCTTAGTACAATACTTGCTTTTGACTGCCGATATTCGAGGTAAATCAATACATATATTTAAAAATAAAAAACATTCACATTAATTGTGTTTTAATTTTATTTATAAAAACTGATAATAATTGTAAACTAGAGCGAGCTCGTTGCAAAGCAACGAATAGGTCTTCCGTTGGAGCTGCGGAAGGAAGAAGTGACCTTGAGTCAAGGTCATGCCACATTCTAAAGTTATACATGTAAGCAATCTTGTAAGGGGAAGCAACTTACAATATTTCGCTAGGAAAAACTGTAAAGGAATGTACGTGACCTTGAACATTCCAAATGCCTTGCGTCAAACGATGACAAAGTCTCGTCATAAAACCCAATGTGTGTGTTACGACTTGAAAAGTTCACAGTGACATGTCATGTTCTTTTAGTCCATACATACAGTCAAAACATCTAATCCTTAGTGACCTTGAACTTGCGTCAAGGCCATGTCACACTCTGCATGATACCAGCAATGTTTCACTAGTACAAATACGGTAGCGAAATTACAGTTTCTCTGTCAGTGGCCTTGACTCGACCAAATGACCTTGCATCAAGGCCATAATACACACTGGTTAAAAGCAATCCCAGTCTGTGAGTTTCTGAATGGATAAGTTCAGCCATGTTTTTTCAGATCATACAGCGAGTCGGAATAATTTGTTAGGTTCAACATAATGATTAAAAAATTCAATGAGAATGTTTTATGTCCAGTTTGGATAAGTAGTAAAACGTGGAGATCGGTCCTTTGGATGAGACCGTATAAGGTCTCGTGTCGGGGTAAGTGCTAGCATGAAAAGGATCTCTCATGCTATAAATTTTGAATTTACCAGGCGGCAGTAAATACTGACAACCGGTAAGTTCAAAATTTACAACATGACAGATCCATGGCACTTGATTCTACCTCTGATTTCAAAAGATTTGCACTGTTCCTGATTTGTATTGTTTGAATGGTCTTTTAAGCTTGAATGCTGTACAGGTGCTTGTGGACAGGACCCCCCTCCCCCCCCCCCCCCAATATACACCCCGGAGTCCAAGAATATTTTTATTCGTCTTTTTCCATAAATTAATCTTCTAGTACACATTTACAATGTATTCCATATGGAAAATCCATAAAAATAACGTGGAATTAACGTTTTATTAAAAAATCATACCCGCGGTATTATGAAATAGAGAAGGTAAGTCACTTCCATTTGTTAACACTGGACCCCTCTTGGATATCGGGCCTAAAATATCATATACATGTACCTACCACATGTCACCAAAATATGCTATTATATCTTGTTTCGGTAGATATTTTTGTCTTTAATCGTGCTATTTAAACGGAAGACCTTAAACAGTGTCTGTGGCTGTCACTATTTCGGTGTTTTTCAGAAACTTGATCGTAGAATTAGTCAAAGTCCACAACTGGACAATAAACTGATAAATCGGCTACAGTATATTATCTGTTCACAGAAACGACATATTGAAACTGGAAAAAAAATAATCCAGAAGCAATTCATTTCATTGAAATTCTATCATGAATATTTTGTTTTAATCGATGGACTCGATAAATCAATAAACTGACCGAAGGAAAAACGTTGCACGTGCCGTAACATTCTGTACGTTTTTTTTTTTTTTTTTTTTTTTTTTTTTTTTTTACATTCTACTTATGTACATATATGTTAAACAGAAACATAAATACCAAGCCCGTCGGCATTTTAAAAAAAGTAATAAAACATAATTTAATTTGATCTTTTTTATTTCATTTAAACTCTATTAATTTGTTTTAAAAGTATGATTGATCTTTTTCCTTTTAATATACACTCAGGGTAAAAAAAAAAGTATATATTGACTCGCGTATCTTTCATGGTTGTAGTTACATTTGAAAATGAAGAAATAATGAAACGTTGAAGGGACTGGTGTGTTGTATGGCTAGACAACGCCTTGCACATGCAGAGAAATTTACCACAGGTACTCTAGGACAGGTGTGAAACCCCTAGGGCATGCCGTTTCCTGCTCTTGCTCTGCTAATCCCTATACACAGAAAATGATCGCGACTAATACTTAATACACAAAGAAACAGAATATATTCAAGTAAGCTTGGCATTGATTTTTTTTTTTTTTTTTGAGTATTATTGAGAATAATAAGTTTTAGTGATATATCTCCCCCCCCCCCCCCCGTTTTAATTGTTTTATGAAGTTCATCACCATGCACATTCCATCTTCTGTAATTGGAGAAATGTTTAAATTAAAAACAAACCACTGTTTACAAAAGAAGTAAATATCGAGGGGAAAAAAATTGTTATATTTTATTGATATCTTTTATAACGTTCACGCGCCCACTCACTGCAAACGCTCACCATCGAATATTACAGCTTTCCGGTCATTCGAAAATTTCAGGGAAATGCTTGCACATTAATCAGCTGTTAATACAGTAAAGTGAAATTATTTAAATGAATTATATTGTTCTAAATTTGGTTAAAAAAAAAAAAAAAAAAAAAAAAAAAAACATGAACAGTATATAGATATATTTTTTTCCTCATAGGAATGCTGAAAACTGTTAATCGGAACTCGCACTGACTATTGTTTAGCACGTGTACATGTATGTAACATTGCAGATCGCATATAATTTGAAAAGAGAAGTTATTAGAACTTATATTTCCGATATTAAAATTTGTCACGTTAAACTCTCAAATGACTCAGCTTATAAATAGTTTTCTTGATACTATTTAAAAAAAGATGTCGCTTTAGTATTGATATATAACTTAACAAAATTAATAATAATAAATAAAATTAAAAAAAAAAGATTAAATATATTCTGCTTTACAATTTTTTTTTGTTCATTCATTATTTTCACCTTTTGCGAAATAAAAGAAAATACTTTCATAAATATACATACACTGCTGGATTTTAATTTGTTTTTTTTTTAAGAGGGAATTTCGCAAAATTCCTGTTCGGGGAGATAACTCCCGTTTGTTTACGATACTAGTTGATCGATGATTTAACCGCGGCGGGGACAGGTAGGTGATGAATTTCTCGCGGAGGGAACGCGGTTTACCTGTCTCACCTGGCCAAATCCCGCGTTGTGTTTATACCGCGACGGGACGCGGGAAATACGGGATCCGCGTTGCCTGTACTGTACATGTATAGTCAATCAGATTAGAAATACAGCGACTATCAGAATTTCGGGCCGTAAAAAAGATCTGATTTTGATTAGATTTCAGGTGTAGTCGAATGTGTGTGTACTGAGGGGTTAGTTAATTCATTCAAGATTTATTATATTGTTCGTTTGGACGAAGGCTTCATAAAAAATATACACACTGCTTGTACAGGTACACATCAATGAATGTTCAGATTAATTCAAAAATCGGCGGACATTGATTTATTTTAGTTATCTAAAGGCAATGTTATTTCCAGAGACATTTATATTTTCTGTTTTTTGTCTCGGATTTTTCTTTTTTGTGATTTACCGGTTTACAAAGGTCTGTGTTTTAACAGCTGTTCATAAACGCTGTCAATTAATATATGATCAGAGAAAACGAGACATCTCCCGGTAATTCATTTCTTATGGAAAATATATGGATTGACATCTTAGTATTTACCTGTGTAATTACGATGTTACAAACCGTGACGATGACTGGCCAGGAGGACTACCCGTTATGAAAACAACTCATGATCAACTCAGCGGACCTATAACTGACTTTAATATATGTTGTAAATCAATAAAATCATTTCAGTTTAACCGATATTTTATTGCAAAGATAATGGGAAAAAAAGACTTGGGATTTAGAATTTTTCTGAATTTCAAACGCTCGATATGCATATATTTGGGGCGCTCTTGCATATGCACTTATAAATTAAACGTGCATGTTCTGTACTTGCATGCGTGTACATTGTATGTATCCGTAAAACCTTAAGAGAGCTGATAAATGTGTTCTGATTTTCAGAAAAAATAATGGGAATCTATAAATAATTACATGTTTATCATTTTGTTCGCATACAATAACAAGTTTAGTAGAAAAAAATAATTTGTTCAAGGTTAGGTGTCTAATTAATTTGTAATATTCAAATACAGTTACGCATGTACATGTATGTCTCATTCTACATATTTTGGAGGCGCGTGTGAATGTGGGATTTTGTATTTCCATACGCTCGATATGCATATATTTGGGGCGCTCTGTATATATACAGTTGTACATTTTAAGGGCGTCGACAAAAGAACGTATATTAGATTACATACATGTACATTTAAGTTTCAAAAGTTCCATTACTAGTAGGAATTTATTAAGGTAACATATTTTGAATTTTATTATGAATAAAACAGATATTAACTCGATATCGAGAAATAAATTGTTTATAAAAATAACTATGCAACTTTCCTGTAATTCAGCGAATAAAATATTAAATAAAATGCACTTGCGATTTAATCAAAGATATTATGAAATAATCTGAAAGATTCAACATATTTATCCACTCATGACTTAGTTTACAAAATGAATTTGGAATGGCCATTCTCTTATTTGTTTTGTGTATGACTAGGTCGCTGGATCACACACGCCGATTGATCCCCGGTGACCTCCTTTGCCACGCGCTATCGAGGGAGGTGTTACATAATTGTAAACACACAAGGTGAATGTAAAAGGCGCACACTTAATGGCTGTAAATAGTCTATGCTTCAATGTTTTATTTTCTCAGTATATTGTTTGTTTTTATATGATAAGAAGAAAAGGTTATCTTTTTTCCCCTTTTTTAGTAGACTGGTTTATTCGACTTTGAAAAAAATGAAATAAAACGAACAGTTGTCAAAAAATAACTTGGAAATAAAGCACAAAACACTTCAAGAACCTTATTCTAAAGAATATTAGCATCTAATGTAGCCAGATTTATTATTTATAGTAAGTTTATTTTAGTTACCCGCATGAAAAGCTCTCGTTTACTTGCTGAATGAAAACAGTTACCTGTATATGGGTCAAGCTTCTGGCGCATTTAAAACACAAGACTCGAACAAAATAACATTTTCATGAAATCAATAAGATGTTAAAGAACAACTTTTTTAACGACAGCCATTTCGAAATATTTACCGTTTTTGAGTTATAAAGCAAAAACTTTAAAGGGCTCCAGATCCCTAATTTGAGGGGCCAGCCCCTTTTTAGTGGTGTCAAATGAAAGGCCTTGAAATTGTGCTCAACTTTTATTCTACATGTTTTATCAAAATATTTTTAGTTTTAAAGATACAAAGGAAAATATGTCTAAATTTTCGCTCTTTTAGGCGTTCTAAATTTTGACCCCTAATTAGCGCCATTTTTAATACAGAAATCGAAAAACAAAAACCGATGTGCACAACTTCAATCTTTCTATTATCTAAATTCGGTAGAATTTCTGCTCCAGCTTTTGTAGTCTCGGAGCCTTTGTCTGGAAATGAAGCTTAATAAATTTTCATTTAAAGGGCAATAACTCAAAAGCGGAAGTGACTTTTTGAACTGTTTGACAGCATTCTGATAGAGTTTTGTAACGTCTATAAACTCTGCAAATTTGAGCAAAATCCGTTGAGAAATGAGCGAGATGTGAGGTCTCAAAGTTGGCGTCTAGGAAAAAGAAGAAAAAAAAAAGAATAATAATCTTAACCATCAGAATCAGTAGAAGGTCTTCCGTTGGAACGGAAGACCTTAATAAAAAAAAGCAAAATGTCGCAAAAAAAATGTGATGTGCATATCTATCCATTTTTAATGTTTCGTCGTTTAGTGCGACCAAGCAAAAATTGGTCCTAGCAAGTGGCAACTGGGTGAAGCGGTCAGCTGTATCAAGTTAAATTAATTTGTTTGAGATTCAATTTATTTGTTTTGTTGATGATTTATTAAAAGATTGAAATATAACATAGTTTATAAACTCATTTTAGATTATAACAATGAATGGTTGAAGATTGGTGAAAGCACATTTGTTATCAAATGAGCTCTCTTCTCATTCATCGAGGTATAGTACCGTATCGTTAAAAATACCGTATCGTTTTAAAAATACCAGTATGGTATCGTACCGTTTCATCCTTAACGGTATCCAACCCTAGTTTTGAAAGTGTGTAGAAGGATTTTATATTGGATCCTGTATTGAACTGAGAGCAAGTGAAGATGGATCAGTGCCTGGGAAGGTCAAGCAACAGGTGGGGCCAATGGCCCCACTGTTCGTAAAATGATGGGGCCATTTTGAAATTTAAGGGGCCGAGGGGAAATATATTGGGGCCATTCAAAATAAATCATAGTATGATGCTATAGGATAATGCATATATCTCTGACAATAAAATTTAGGAAAATTAAAAAGAAAAATGCGATAGGAATTGACAAGTCATATGACATTGACTAGTACAAATGATTTTTCCGTCAATCGTCATCTAGATTCTAACCAACTAGTATTTAGAAAAATTGTATTTAAACCAAAAGCACCATTTTTTAACGATGACGATTTAGAGATCACGGGACAGGCTAAAATAAGTGGACTTCGTTGAAAGGGTTTTTCATTTTAAGGTATATAAATTTTCCATGTGCGTGACTTTCGTAAACTGGTAAAGCTGTGGTCAACCATCGAAAACGAATTGACACTTACGAATCGAACAACATGGGGAAAAAAAACTGTTTCTATGCCAGTGGATGTCAATATACCGAATGATGGTTCCGATTTTATTATATAATATATCAAGATTCCATCTAACTTCGATGAAGAATACAGATAGCGCGGACTGCGATGAACTTACAAAGTAATAAAACATGCATACCCGCATTTTGCGGGGTGCACCGCATGGCGCTGCGCACCATTATTTCATTGCGCCATTTTTCGACAGTATGCGCATATGGCGCATGGCGCGGCCCCTTCCCAGGCCCTGATGGATCAGTGTTGGAGTAATTTGGTCTGATCTTTTAGAATGCGTGATTAGTCTCACTCTATGTGATTGTTTGGTACATGACTGATGAACAGCGGGTCTGTTTCCGTTGTGGCCATTGTCATTACATGCCACAATATGGCATAAATTATGATTCTCTCTCCTTTGTGTCACTTGGTCTAAAACAATTCATTGTCAATTTTATTGATATTTTGTGGTCAGAAAGGTTGACTCATTATCAACCAGATATTAGAATGTTCTGTCATTAAAATGGTATTGTCCCATGGACCCAGTTTAGTTTAACAATAGAATTCATTCCATGTGTCATCAGTGTTGATACTACATGTTTCATCAAGCATATTTTGGGTCTCTGTTCACTTGGTATTTTCCCTAGCACTATAAACAATTTGATAATCACTGTATACAATGGGTTACACGGAGGAGTCACTAAAAACTACTGGGAAGCATTTTCAGCATATAGAGGAGTATATTTTGAATTCATGCCTCGGAGTGAAAAGGGATGTAGGTCACATCTTTCTTTTTTATTATATGTAAGATGTATTTACAAAAAACAAATATCCCATGGAAGGCAGCAGTAGTTGAGCTTTGTCTTGGTCATTTGTCTGGCTACCATATTATTTATACATCTCAAACACTTCAGAACTATTTGAAAGATTTCATATTTAGGGCAATCAAGTGGTCAAAGCATGCATGATTTGGACAATCTACGACTTGCATAGCCTGAACAGGCCATAATTGTTGCATTTGAAAGATAGATGCTTGCTTTTGCTGTTTTACCTGTCAGAAGCCCTAAAACTCCCAAATACTCTGAAAACGCCTCCCCCATACTTTTTAGGGACTTCCCCGCTTCACCCATTGTATACAGTGATAATAGTCAAATCACTGGACATCATTTTTACAGTTGAATTTGCAGGGAACGCATTAGAGGAAAATTATAATATTTTTGTTGGTACTTCAAATATTACATTAGAAATCTAAATTTGTAATAATGTAACAAAAAAATTAAGAAGCTTTAGAGAAAATTTTCTAATAATCAGACAAGTTATAGATAGAAAATAAAGTATCATTTTTGATTCTGTAAGTTAGTTTTAAGATTGAAAGTTTTTGCTGTGCTCCTTATGTCACCATGGTCACCATTGGCATACTGTATATCAAAACGGCATTTTTTTTTTAAGGAGAAATAAATCAGTATTAAAAAAATACAAAAATTTTACATGAATTTTTAAGAAGTATGATTCTGTAAAATTTCATTGCTATTTGACATCTCTAAGAGTAAAATAATATAAACAGAGTCTGCGTAATTTTTTAATGATCTGTGTGCACATTATCATAAAAAGCTTTCATTTCAAGAATGATGCATCTGGAACAACACAAAACAAGACATATTTAATATATTGCACATTAAAATATTTCAGTAAATTGCACATTTTACAGATGTTTGTTTATATTTGACAATTGTAGGCTATTAATTCAGCCCAAAGACAAGGATTGACTGTGGAAACTTCAAAGAAATGTGAGTTAGACTTCTACATATACATCCTCTTCCTGTTTGAATACAATGACATTAAAATAAAAGATTTGTCCCGTATGATCTAATGTAAAAATATTTATTAACTAAAATTGAATGATTGTGTGATATAAAACCACTAAGGGTTTCATTTATATGTATCTTTTCCACAGATGATGGTGGTCATAACAGACAAGTTAAGGGAGACAAGAACACTGCCAAGTTAGACCGTGAAACAGAAGAGCTCCATCATGATACAGTCTCCATGGATGTGTCCAAACTGATCCAGCAAGGACGCAGTGAGAAGAAGCTCACTCAGAAAGATCTGGCTACAGTGAGTGTGTTTTCATGTTCCTTTGAATAGCTTATATGACTCACAAAATTTTGCTGCATATTATCAACTGAAAAATTACTGAAATGCTGTCATACTGGGATAAAATCAAGTTAATCACCCAATCAAAGTATGAGTAAAGTATAACTGGAATGAAAAAAATAGTCAACTATATTGTCACAATTTATGATTATGGTCACAAAATAGTCAACTATATTGCAACATTATATATTTATGGTCACATGTGTATGTATCTTCATTCTTTAAAACCACTGTTTATATATACAGTTGAACTTCAGTATCACAAACACTGATATCTCGAATACCTTGGATATGTCGAAGTAATTTGAAGTCCCAACTGCTTATTCTTGAAGTATTTTATCCTCAATATCTTGATTTCTCCAATATCTTGAAGATTTTTCTTGGTCACATTGAGTTCGAGATAACAAGGTTGGGCATTGAAGTATTTATACTGTGTTCACTGTTATAACTTAGGAAACTTTAAATAGAATATTGAATGTTAAATTCCAAAGTCAAAGTAACTGGAAAATGATATGGTTAAATAATTATGTTACTAAATTGTAAATTTGATAACTTTCTAAGTATTGATTGAATTGTATTTTATTCCTTGCATGTCATATAGATATATACCATTACATTAGATACATTTAGATAAAATAGTGGTGCCATTTTGGCCAGGGGTATATTTACAATTTATAAGGGGGCTAAGAGTAAGTATCCTTTAAATAAATGAATTTAGATTTGCCTGTTCAGGCATCACTAAATACATGTATATATCAAATCTTAAACTTCAGAGAAATGTAATTCATGTCAGACAAAACTGAGAAGGTTGTTCAATGTTCCTGTGAATTGATGCAATTCTCTGTGGAATGGAACAGTCAGAATGATAGCAAAGTGGGAAATCACAACCTGAAATAAACACATCAAGGTTCATTTAAAAATCCCTAGCAATAATTGAGTAGATTGCATAGATTCATTTTACAAGAAAAGATACTTATGCTCAAGATTTATTATTTCAGGTGTTGGTCCATGGTATTTAAAAACTTTGATCTATTTATTATACATTATTGGTTATTTGTGACTTGACTAAATTTTTTTAAAGGCAGTTTTCATTCTTCATAAAAATGTAAAGCCATTGTCTTGTTGCATATTTTTAATTTTTACATGTTCAATAAAAAAAGCAAATTTAATTTTAAGATTAGCATCCCAGTTTGTAATAAAATTTTTATTTTTATACTGAAATCTGTTTTCATGCCCCCGTAATCGAAGATTTAGGGGCATATAGTTTTTGCCCTGTCCGTCTGTCTGTCTGTCCACAAAAACTTTAAAATTGCCCATAACTTTTGATTGGTTGGAGCTATGGCTTTCATATTCACATGTGTATTCCTTGTGACAAGACCTTTCTTTGGGTACCATCATATTTGACCTGTTGACCTTGACCTTGGAGTTTGACCCACTTTTGCAAAATTTTATCAGGCTTTAACCTTGGCCATTACTTTTGAACAGTTGAAGCTTCGGCTTTCAAACTTCACATGTGTATTCCTTATGACAAGACCTTTCTTTGGATACCAACATCTTTGACCCTATGACCTTGACCTGGAATTTGACTTACTGTTGAAAAAAACTTTAACCTTGGCCATAACTTTTGAACTCTTCGTGCTAGGTCTTTCATACTATGCAGTTTACTCCTTGTGACAAGACTTTTCTTTGGATACCAACAACTTGACCTTTTGACCTTGACCTTTTTCAATTTTGAAAGATTTTAACCTTTGCTATAACTTTTGAACAGTTAGTGCTAGGGTTTTCATACTTCACATATGCATTCCTTGTGACAAGACCTTTCTTTAGATACCAACAATTTTGGCATTGACCTTGACCTTGGAGTTTGACCTACTTTTAAAAATTTTAAACCTTGGCTATAACACTTGAACATTTGGTTCTAGGGCTTTCACATTTCACGATCATGTGTATCACTTGTGACAAGACCTTCCCTTAGGCACCATTTGACCTTGACCTTGCTGTTTTACTTACTTTAAAAAAACTTAAACCTTGGCTATAACTTTTCAACAGTTTGTACTAGGGCTTTCAAATTTCACAGGTATATTTCTTGAGACAAGACCTTTCTTTAGGTACCAACATTTTTGATTTCTTGACCTGGAGTTTGACTTGCATTTGAGAAACTTTAATCTTCGCCATAAGATGCCATACGGTGGCATCAGTGTTTCACAAACACATCTTGTTTTTTTTTTTTTTTTTTTTTTTTTTTTTTTTTGTATGAGACTGAACAATTGAAGGTTTATCTTTAAAACTGGCTGCAAGTTTTAAACAGATATCCTAAGATTGTCAAATGTAAATTTTAGCATAATTTGTTAAAAATGTTGTGTAATAAACAAAAAATTAACCAACTTACTTATATATCTTCTTATTTTTCTATTATTCTGCATTTTTTTCAGTAAATTCTAATGTTTATGCATGGATCTGTAATTTATTGATTGTTAGGCATGTCACTGGCTTTCTGGGGAACTATAAATGTACAAATAAGTATTAAGCAAGGTTTGAATAGTGTATACCTGGCCATTTCCTGGAAGATAAGGAACAAAGTAAAGCATACATTAATATCTGGAATTGATATAAAGGATAAAAAGAAGTCAAATTACAAGTTATATAGACCTATTTAGGGATCTCCAGGCCCTCAGGAAGCAATATCTGTTTGGGAGGGCAGAACCTAACAGACATTCCTAGACAAAGAAAGAAATGTTGTCTTACTTTATAAATGAAGTGCACAACTGTAAATTATTTTTAAATGAGGTGCACCACTACGAATTATTTTAGCTTTGTTTTCTACTGTACAGTATAATTGGTAAAATTATAGGGGGAGAGGCAATTTTTTTGTGGAATTCTTTCAAAATGCTACCCTTCCTATAATCTAGATATATATATATATATATATATAAATTGAATATGAATAGACTACATCAAAATACATAATTCTGTGGATATCCATTTTTTTTTTTAATGAGAAATGTTGCTGCAGTCACAAAAAGGAGAAATTTCTGCAAAATTCTTTCAAATCTTTGCTCTTTTTACAGTTTTGGTTCAATATCAATTGAACTTAATTCACAGGTAGATCAAACCAATGTACATGTATATACATGTAATTCTAAATATCAATTTTTGATTTCATTAAGATGTTGGTGAGATTACTAAATACAGAATTTTTTTTTTAAAATCTTAAAGAGTGTTCTCCTCCTACAGTTTTGGTTTGATTTCAATAAAACATGGTACAGCCTATACTAAGATACACCTAAGGATTCTGTATTTAATGTAGAACTTAAAAAAAGACCCCACAAGTACATTTTTTCTTAGTACAAACCAGTAAATCTACAGTCTTATCAGATATATCTGGTTTAAAATTAATTTTGAAATGCCATATAATGGTTTCTCTATTATTCAATTCAGAAAATAAATGAAAAGGTCCACATCATCACTGAATATGAAAATGGAAAGGCAATCCCTAACCAACAAGTACTAGCCAAAATGGAGAGAGTTCTTGGTGAGTTTTAGAAAGCTTAACTAATTAGCATTTTATCATTAGAAAAATTTCACATTGTTGTAGCTTTTATGGTAGAAAAGAAAATTAACTTTGTTTTTTTAAAAAATTATTTTCAGGGATGAAATTACGTGGCAAAGACAAGGGCCAACCGCTTGGGGGCCCCAAAAAGTGATGAATCCCTTTCTGGGGCCCACACTTGAACATGGATGTGGTAATCTTGTAATATAAACTGTCAGCGCAGATAGAGTCATTATACTTGTAAGCTTCTTAACTGTACCTGTAAAGAAAAATGACAGATCCATGCAAATTGCCACTCTGCTTCTTTATATTAAGCAAGGTTGATGGTTTTGTATTTTACTGTTCGAGTTTAAACTGTTTTACAAGTTATTTTGATAAAAACTTAGGTTGATGGGTTCTTATCAATATTGTTCACCACATCCAATGTCTGTTTTGTACCATTTATTTTTCAATTTTACAATCAGACTTTATTGAACATCTGTATTATGGATGTAATAAACATCTTTCTACACTTATTATGGTTTTTGCTTGTATGTTTTCACCAGCCTTTATTAGTGAAGTATGGTCAAACAACAACAAAATAATCTTGTATCATTGCACTGCCCCTCAGAAGTAATAGTGTACATCACTGTTTATTTGCGAGAACTTTATTTTCATGAGAGTGTCTAGTCACCAAAAATTTCATTCTGTCGTATAACTATAATTATATTATTAAAAGATTATATAGAGCAATAACCAAAATTTGTGAACTTTTTGGAAAATGGGCCATAACTCAAGAAACCCTTGACCAATTTTTCTCAAATTTGTCACGGAGTATCCTTGGCCCAAGGGCTCTCATTTGTACTAAAAATAGGGATGGAACCCTTAAACAAGGGGAGATAATTACATGTAGGAAAATAAAATCAAAAGTACTGGTTGCTAAAAAATCTTTTTCTCATGAACCACTGGGCAGATTATCACCAAACTTACAAACAAGGATGAGGATATGATGTAGATTAAAAATTGTTCAAGGCATCGCCCTGGGACAAAAGGCGTGGTCTCAAGGTCACTTCAAAGTTGACCAAAATGATGTATCATTACATATACTATAATGATGCATCCAATTCATCTTGATGCATTTTGTTAGTTGATGCATCCTCGGAGTGTATCAACCAAAAAGTAAGTCACTGTGACCTACTTTTGCAACTTCATGGCTAAATTTAAATATTTAAGATGCTAATTGGCTTGGAATTATTAAACTTTGTCAATTGTTGCCATGCTGACCTACTTTTGGAATTTCAAGGCTTTATTCTTATATATAGGTTACCAAGAGGCTTAAAAAAGATGAGATTATAGGTTGTACAATTTTCAGAAGAGCGATTCTAGGCCCTTGGGCCTCTTGTTTTATTATAACTTCACACACACAAGTAGGCCACACTTTTTTTTTTATCGGTTTTTGATTTCAATGAATGATGTTGCCATGGTTACTAAAAATTGAAATTTCCGTAAATTACTTTTAAAATGCTTCTCCTCCTATAGTTTTGGTCTGATTTCAGTATAACTTGGCACACAAGTAAACTTTAGATACATTATTCTGTTCATTGGTTTTTGATTTTGATGAACAGTGTTGCCATGGTTACTAAGACTGAAATTTCTCTGACATTCTTTCAAAACAGTACTCCTCCTACAGTTTTGGTCCAATTTCAATTTACCTTGGTACGCAAGTAGACTACACTAAGACACATAATTCTGTTTATTGGTTTTTGAGTTCAGTGAACGGTGTTGCCATGGTTACTTAATACTTTCAAAATGTTTATTACTTCTTTTACAGTTTTAGTCTGATTTTGTTATCACATGGCATACAAGTTTATTAGACTAAGATGCATATTGATAATAATTCTTTGTATCAATTTTTGATTTTGATGAATGTTTCAATGGTTGGTAAAATAGGAAATTAAATTTATATATCCCCATGAACGATGATATTAATTGCTAACACATCTTTGCATTCAATATGTATAGGAGTTACCCTCAAAATTACATCCCAATGAGCCGGTAAAATTTTTGTTGTCAGTGGTGATGTGATAATTAAGCACTGAATCATTATTTTTTGAAAGATATAGTCTCGTAACTGCAACGGCGTGTGCAAACAAATTGAATAACACGCGTTAGCGCGTTATGAAAATTTGTTTGCACACACCGTCGCAGTTATGAGTCATAACTGCAACGGTGTTTGCAAACAAATTTTCGTAACGCGCTAACGCGTCTCATATTAAATATGAGACTGTATCTTTCAAAAAATAATGATTCAATGCTTATATTTACATTTTTTAACTCCTAGCCTTGACTGCAATAAGGGTTTGTATTTCAAAATCCCTGTATTATCCTTCGGGTAAGTTACAATTAATGGAAGAGCCATTGCAAGTTTGCAACAGCTTCTGTGCAATGTAAGTGTGATCGAATTTTGATTTTCGCTTATGACGTTGCACTTCCACCACAACAAAATCTTCTCCAACTGAAATATAGCAATCAACCAGTCGAAAATTCACAATACGCAAAACATATCCTAGCAATTAGCAAATGAATCATTATAACCCTAAATACTACAGGTAATCAAAGTTTACATACCCCTGTACAAAAAATCCTATCCACTTTTGATCCAGTTTATATATTTTAAAAACAACAACTAATTTTCTACTGAGTAATGTTTAACTGGGTAATTAATTTTGTTAAACAAATCATTACAAAACTTTGCAATTTATTCAGTGGAATGCCACCAACATTAACAGATTGGCAATATATTAAGAAAAATTTGGGACCTCAAATTTTTAAAACAAAAGAACAAAAACCTAACTCCAAGCAATCACAATTAAGAAATGAGGTGTTTGTTTAATATGGTACACTAGTTCACATTGTGCAATTCAATAGTGAACTAGTGTATGCCTGATCAGAACCCCCCCCCCCTTCATTGGAAACATTTTAATAGCACTAAATTCTCAAAACTTTACATTTTATCATTAAAATATCTTGCTATTTTCAGAATCTATCAGTAGAATATCTTGCGATTCTCAGAATCTCAGTAAAATATCTTGCAATTCTAAGAACATCTATGCCATCAGAGTGATTTCTTGAGAATAATATGTGAAGTTACTAAGTCATCATCAGTGGTCATGAAATCATTTTTTAAAAAGTAAGAAAATTGACACGAATGTCAGTGAAGATATGGTTTGACCCTGTTTGCAATAACTTGCGAAATAAACGTTCATGTTAATTTTTTTAACTTTGATTAAAAGGTAAAGAATTCTGATTATAAATTGCTTTGAAAGAATATAAGTTGAATAATTCATAAAAAAAAAATTACAAACAAATTTTATCTGATTGGTTTACCAGTTATTCTGTTGGAAAAATTTGCAACTAACCAGTTACAAAAATTTATCCAATTGCCATCCCTAATATATATCCATCTACTAACCTTCATAAAAATAAATGTGACCAATGGTCATGGCTCATGGAATTCTTGTGCAAAAAAAAATGAAATTCCAGGGACACTGTATTTCACCACAATTAAAAATTTAAGATCTGTTTCTTACAAAATTTAATGAATAAATGATATCTTTTACTGATGTACTTCCAATTTTCTTTATGAAATAAACACTGAGTTGCACGTCATAATCACATGTAACATTTTAAGTTGTTCACATAGCACTATAAGAGATAATCCGAATGTTCCCTGTGGTTAATCCCTTCTAAGTGGGTAACGCTCTGTGGTTGTGCCATCCTTGGTAATGATATGAAGCACCACTGCATCTCCAGTATAAATATCACGCTCAGCTGCTGATATAAACACATCCTTTACCAGCTTCACCACTTTTTCCTTTGACAGTGGTACTCGGGGGACATTCTGCTGATTTTTTAGTCCAATCTGAAATTTTTAAAAAATCTTGTCGATAAAATTTTGCTTTCTCAAAAGAACTGAAATACCGGGCCAGTACATATTACTAAACCTTCCAAATGAAGAAAATTTTATAGATAGCACTTACAACAATTTAGAATTTCCTTTACCCAAAGATGCTTTGTGTCAATTTTGATTCAAAGAGGCAGCTTTTAGAGGCCCAGTGGTTCTTGAGAAAAATTCAACAAAGTGAAAAATTTACAGAAGTCGGACAAGAGGTGACCAGAAAAGCTTACTTGAGCTCAGGTGAGCTAAAAAAAGCAGCCGTATAAATGACATCAACAAAAATTTGACCCTTAATGATAACTTTACCATATATTTTGTCCATGAACATTTTCTTTTTGTTCATTCATTGTGGAATAAAATGATTAACTTCTTGGAAATTTTTGAAAATAATTAGGGGATGGCAATCGGAAAAATTTGTGCAACCTGTTAGTCATAAATTCTTTGAATTGAGTAACTGGTTAATTGAACAGATACAAATTGCTTGTAATTTTCTAATGAATTATGACATTCAATTTATATCTATATAGAACAATCTATTGAAAAAATGCTTAACTATGATAATCAGATTTCTGTAGCTACAGGGGTACTTAAACTTTGATTATTTTTCAGGGTTATAATGACTAGTAAAATATGGGGACTTGTTTTGACTGCCATAGTGTCTTGTGAATTATTTAATTGGTTGATTGCTACATTTCAGATTTAAACAAGCTGCATAGGAGGTTTAAAATTTCAAGATTAAACAAGCTGCATAGGAGGTTTAATATTAAGAAAATATTTCAAAAGTACATTTACCACAAAAACGATCAACTAACTGGTTATGAAAAATGTAACAATTATGATCTTTCAGACCGATTAGTGCCATTTAACCATTGCCATTCCTAAAAATAATAGATTATGAATTCAAACTTAAGATCATAAGGATTTAACCTACACTAACGGAAGATTCTGAGAGTATTGAAGCAGGTCTCGAAATTAATATACCTGGTTATCTAGCAATGGCTGTAACATAGGAGCTGCTGATCCTTTTGCTCTGTAGCCATCTGATCCATAGGACCCTACCGGATCAAAACTGTACACTACACCTTTACCTGTCAAAGACAATCTTGGATTGAACAAAACAAACTAGGACAAACAACTAACATTATTTATTTTTACAAATTTCAGTGTTACGATTATTGAAATACATGTATGGCACAAAATCTTATTGTCAGATAATTGCTGAAAGTACATGAATAATTTTTTTTCATATGTGCACAGATACATGTACAATATTCAGGTTTGTCTAACAGAAGTACCTTCCTCATCTAGTCCTGCTATTATGTTGTTTACATAGTAAGGGAAGAACCTCCTGTGGTACAACATAGTGGACAACATGGCTGCTATCTCTGATGTAGTCATCTTTTTATGGTGCTCATGTTCAAACATCTGTAAAGTTAAAACATATACATGTACTAATAACAAGTCATAAAAGTTAGAGTTAAAGTGATATATCCACGATTTTCAACATCCTGCTACCATTCTATCTTACCTATCAAAATAAAGTGCACTGCACAGCATATGATACGCCTGTCAAATATTGTTCAATTATCATAAACAGTTTAGAGTGCAAGGAAGAAAATCATGTCAACCTTGATACAAAGATTTCAATGATTTTTCCATTTCTAATATTTGAAGTGCATCTCCTATGGTGTAGGTATTAATAGGAAACAGATAAAACGTCATATATTTCTCAGCTGGTTGTGTTAAAGTTTTACCAACTTTGTTCATTGTATTTTTTATGAATGGTTAACAATACTATAGCCTAATAAAAAATCTAAATACTTAGTATGTTTATGTTTATTCTTGTCATCATAGTGAGACATGACACTACAATTTGTTGTAGAGATAGAAAAATTAAAATTGAAAAAAATAATGTATTGCACAATATCAAATTAGTTTTCATTACTTTACAACAAATTTATTTTGAAAGTAATGGCTAGCCAATAAGGACTATTTAATCTGACAAACTATCAATTGCAATTAGAGGCTAGATTTTCTCTGCCCAATGCCCAAGACATATATAGATAACACCTGCTTGATCAGAGATACTCTGCCAGAAATCTCCTTACACTAATTAATTAATTAATCTCTAATTCGACATGAAATTTTCTGTTATCAAAATTCTCCTTGACCATTGCTTGATAATTACACCCATGGGAGAAGTGGAATTTCTTTGGCTATTGACATGAAAGAAACATTATATTTGTTACAGATTGCTGTAAAGCATATAGTGAAAAAAAATGTGTAACTTCTTGATTTAACACTTTTTAATAATTAAGGTTACTGTAATAATCTTACATCTGTAGGGATTGCATAATTTAAAAGTTAAAAAATATAGCTTTAAAAAAAAAATCACTTTAATTGAAGGTCACAATGACCTTTAAGTAGGATGCGACACACCTTCTACCTAAGATACAATAATTGATCAAATTTGATGATTCTATGTCAGTTAGTTTTCTTGCTATGAGCCGGACAGGATTTTTCCATAATTGGCCATAGCATCTTGATTACAGGTCACAGCAACCTATTTTTAATGTGCGACACACCTTCTACCCAAGATGTACCACCTGACAAAGTTTGATAATTCTAGTCCTCAAAATATTAAAGTTATGAGCCGGACATGAAAACTAACAGACAGACGGACATGAACGCCATGAATGTCAGACAGCTCGGCCCATTGACACCTTGGCCCCGACGGGTCGGCCCAAGATTTGAGACACCTCGGCTCACATAAAAGACACCTCGGCACAAACAAAAATATATTATTTTGAATATATTTATTCAATATATTCTGAAGTATTTTTATTATGATAGGGACTATACGAGGATTATGCGATGGATTATATTGTTATATATCCATGAAGCGAGAAAGAAAATAAATGAATAATCTTCCGAGAGTAAATTGACGGTAATTAAAAAAAGACAATCCATTTCAAAGTGCTAATCGTTAAACAAATAAGAAGACACGGCGCATCCTTTAGAGTCATATGGGGTGGTGACAATGAGGAGTTAATTACGAGCAGGATTAAAGCTCCAGATAATAAGCACCACCTTCAGATTTACCTGGTCTGTGTACCCCCGTCAATCAAGTGAACTTAGGTCCATCATTGGGTGCTTGATATTTTTAATAGAAATACATATGTCAACAACTAATACAGATTTCGTTTTAAATTGTTTTAATCATATTTTAAATTTATAAATGCATGTATAGGGATTAGTTGAATGAAATATTAAAAAAAAAAAAATGAAAACCAGTTAGTCTTTTTAAGACCCTCAGAAAATTTTTAAGTGAAAAAAAATGTTAGATTATATGCAATTTTTAACATATCCTAACCAAAAAAAGAATTCTTAACATCATGAAATGAATAAATTAAAGTTGCATTGTATTAAGCAACAAAATGAATAAATAAATAGGCCTCCTACCTCCCACTCAATATATATAGATACTAGCTGATATCTATGCTGTCGTTCTTTCAACAATTCTGAAATTATCTGCTCCTATTTATTGTTTACATATCGTCATTATACATACATACATACAAACATTTATATTACCATAGGGAATACAGATACTAATTCTGAAAATAAAAAAATCCTTGGGCCGAGGTGTCAATAATTTTGGGCTGACCTGTCAGGGCCGAGGTGTCAAACATGACGGGCCGAGGTGTCGTTGGGCCGAGGTGTCTGTCTACCAACGCCATAATATAGTATGTCCGGTCTTAAGACGGACATATAGAAATTCATATTCAAGTTTAAACAAGTAATAAATTACCTTTAATCGAGCATTTAAAACTTTTGTTAGAGTTAACACATCTCCATGAAATCCACAAGCTCCTAACACTGTTGAGTTTGTTCTGAAAAAAAGATTGAGAAGTATAAAGGTGATATTTTCAGATACACATACTATATCCCAGTTCATAATCAGCTATTACAACACAGATGTCTAAGTTCAACACTTAGGTTGAAACTAGAAATTGAAAGAATTTTTTTTGGAAAAGATGACAATGTAAGAATGTGATAGGGATACAGTCAGAATGAAAATATGCAGACTAAAAATAGACCGACAAATAAACACAGAACAATTGTTGATCAAAGCTTATGAGCTTAGGTGAGCTAAAAATGTTGCATACAACAAAATCTTGTGAAAAATTGCCTTATTGGCAGATAATTTTTTTTAGTTGCTTTGCTAAAAAAAAATATTTTGGTGATACCAACATGAACAAATGCCTTTAATTTTTTTTAATGAAATTCTTTGTTTGTTACTAATACTCACAGTTTATATGTTTTGGGTAAATCCCTTGTGTGGATAGAAAATCCTTGGCTTAACCTTGTATCTGAACCCACAACAACGAAATCCTCTCCAGCTATTGCCAAACAAGTCCTGAAAGGTACGGATTTACATAGATGTTATAAAGTATAGCAGTGAGAAATTCTTTTGTTATCAAACATTTTATATATTTTAGTTCTGTTGACAAATCCTTTTACTCGGCTACTTTTTTCTGCAGTTTTATTTTTGCCAATTTGTAAGGGGGGAAGGATTTTAAACGTATATCTAACATCTAATGAAAAATAATGAAACAATATTGTTGATATAATAAATGACAAATGGGAACAGAACTGGCTAAAGCAAAATGGAGGGAACAAAGGAGGGGCTTAAATCCCCCCACCTTCCACCCAAAAAATAAAGGAAATTAACATAACACAAGGGGAAAGCTGTCAATGTGACATCAACCATGTTTTCCTTTGTATCAACAGTAAATTATATTTTTCACATGAATTATAAAAACTTTCTATTCTGAAAACTGTAGGAGATGATATCCCAACAAAATCAATGTACCCTATAAGCATATTTTGCACAAAATTGACTAAGTTCAACAAATGGTATTTTCCCAGTAAATGATCAAAACTCAAAATCCAAGTAGTATGCACATCTCTAATATATGTACAATTAATCTGCAAAATAAAAACTTCCTTCTTGCTACCTGCAAAAGGAGCTATTATCACAAATGATGTACCATATATGTAATACTTGCTAAAAACAAGATGTGTTTGTGAAACACTGATGCCCCCATATGGCAGCTAATGGCGAAGGTTAAAGTTTCTCGAATGCAAGTCTAACTTCAGGTCAAGAGATCAAAAATGTTGATACCCAAAGAAAGGTTTTGTCTCGAGGAATATACCTGTGAAATTTGAAAGCCCTAGCACCAACTATTCAAAAGTAATGGCGAAGGTTAAAGTTTTTTAAAAGTAAGTAAAACGTCAATGGGGCACCAAGGGAAGGTCTTGTCACAAGTGATACACATGTTCATGAAATGTGAAAGCCCTAGAACCAAATGTTTACATGTTGGCCAAGGTTAAAGTTTTTTTTTAAAAGTAGGTCAAACTCCAAGATTAAGGTCAATGCCAAAATTTTTGGTATCCAAAGGAAAGTCTTGTCAAAAGGAATGCACTTGTGAAGTATGAAAGCCCTAGCACCAACCGTTCAAAAGTTATGGTCAAGGTTAAAGTTTTTCAAAAGTAGGTCAAACTCCTAGGTCAAGGTCAAAGGGTCAAAGTGGTTGGTATCCAAAGGAAGGTACTGTCACAAGGATTACATATGTGAAGTATGAAAGCCCTAGCACCAACAGTTCAAAAGTTATAGCCAAGGTTAAGTTTTTTTAAAAAGAAGGTCAAACTCCTAGGTCAAGGTGAAAGTGGTTGGTATCCAAAGGATTGTCATGTCAAAAGAATAACACAAATGAAGTATGAAAGCCCTAGCACCAACTGTTCAAAAGTTATGGCCAAGGTTAAAGTTTTTCATAAATAGGTCAAACTCAAAGGTCAAGGTCAAAAGGTCAAAGTTGTTGGAATCCAAAGGAAGCTCTTGTCACAAGGAATACACATGTGAAGTTTGAAAGCCCAAGCACCAACTGTTCGAAAGTTATAACCAAGTTTAAAGTCTCAAAAATTTTTGCAAAGGTGGGTCAAACTCCAAGGTCAAGGTCAAAAATGATGGTACCCAAAGAAAGGTCTTGTCACAAGGAATACACATGTGAATTATGAAAGTCATAGCTCCAACCAATCAAAAGTTATGGGAAAGGTTAAAGTTCTTGTGGACAGACAGACAAACAGACAGACGGACAGGGCAAAAACTATTTACCCCCGAATTTTCAATACAGGGGCATAAAAGTTTAACAGCTGGTACTGTGGAATCATTTAATTCGTGGGGATCGATGTCCAGGGGCAAGCAATATTTTACTTGTTTGTGTGGAGGTAATGGGTTACTCATTAATATGGTAGATTCAATGAATCAATATATTTACAACATAAACGTTTGTGGGGATGTAAATTTGTAAGTAAGGGTGACCAGTGAAATCTACCAACATTAGTAATTTCCATGAACAATAATGATTCCACAGTATTTTTCTTATATATTTATACCAAAAATCAAAATACAAATGATATGCACATCTCTGATATATATGTTCAGTTGAAATGCAAAATAAAAATATTTTCATCTTGAAAACTGTTGGAGGATTTAACTACATTTAAATACATGTACCCTATAAGCAATATTTTGCAAAAAAAAAACAAAAAACAAGAGGCCCAAGGGCCTTATCGGTCACCTGAGTATGATACAACAATTTAAAGGATGCATAGAGTATAAAATGAACTGAAATAAGAAGCTTTGTTGCCCAAAAGCAAGAAAAATAGGGTGAACATGATCAACAAAATAATTGGTCTTAATATTCATAAACAGTTCATAAATTAGGTTCTAATCTGTTCCCCATTTATCACTATCACCATATAGTATATTAACAAATTATCAATGCTTCTGTACTATTTTAATCCCTTGATGAAATGTCTTACATTGGCCTCTCTTGGTCTTTGATGAACATCTAATAAGACAAGTTATTTTTGTCTCATTTTTATTTATCTGCTACTTACAAGTCTATCTGATCATTAAAACTCTGAAAGTGCTTTTTGTATTATACAATAAAATGTTTTGCATATTTCTCTTATTCTATTTACCTTTCAGGTACATTATTTACAGTGATAAATTATCAAAAGTAAATGGCAAAGGGGAATAACTCCTCTCAGTAGAATACAAACTAATAGAGCCCTGGCCAGGACCAGAACACTTGACCAAATGGTCCAGATGTTCAAAAATCTGGTAAAAATTCCCTTCCTTATAAAAATTTTTACACTGTTTGCCTCAGATATGTCCAGGTGCAGAGAAGATTTTTAAAAAAATAATGCATTTTTACTACAGATTCACTATATTATCAATAGAGCCCCCCCCACCCCCCCAAAAAAACACCAGAGCTTCTGACCCTGGGTACATAAGTTTGCTAATCATAACTAATCACTTTGTTTTTCTGCTTAACACTAAGGAGCAAAGAGGATTATTTAATAGAATTAATGCATTTTTACTACATTATCAAGGGCCCCACCCTCACACCAACACATCTGACCCAGGGGTCATGAAATTCACTACTCTGGAAGAAGCACTCTTGCTCATCATAACTATACACTTAGCGTCTTTGCTTTTATAACCAGAAGCAGAAAAGAATATTTTCAAAGAAATTTTGCTTTTTCACTTTATAATCAATAGAAGCCCCCCCCCCCCCCCCCCCCCCCCACCAGAACCCTTAAACCTGGGGTCATAAAATTCATAATTTTGGAAGAGGCATCCTTGCGTATCATAACAATGTACTTAGTTTGTTTAAACAATACCCAGCGGCAGAGAAGAAGATTTTCAAAGAAATAATTCACATTCACTAAAGGATCTATATAGCCCTGCCCTAGCACCAGAACTCCTGTCCCCGGGGCCATGAATTTCACAATTTTGGAAGAGGCATCCTTGCTTATCATAACAATGTACTTTGTTTGTTTAAATAATACCCAGGTGCAGGGAAAAAGATTTTTAAAGAATTAAAACATTTTCACTTTATAATCAATAGAGCCTGCCATAACATCAGAACCCCTGATCCAGGGGCCACGAATTTCACAATTTTGGAAGAGGCATCCTTGCTTATCATAACTATGTATTTAATTTGTTTCAATAATACCCAGGAGCAGAGAAGAAGATTTTCAAAGAATTAATGCATTTTCACTATATAATCAATAGAGCCCCGCCCTAACACCAGAACCCCTGCCCCTGGGGCAATGAAATTCACAATTTTTAAAGAGGCACTCTTGCTCATCATAACTATGTACTTAGTTACTGTATTTAATACCCAGGAGCAGAGAAGAAGATTTTCAAAGAATTAATGCATTTTTGCTCTATAATCAATAGAGCCCCACCCTAACACCAGAACCCCTGACCCAGGGGCCATGAAATTCACAATTTTGGAAGAGGCACTCTTGCTCATCCTAACTATGTACTTAGTTAGTTTATTTAATACCCAGGAGCAGAGAAGAAGATTTTCAAAGAATTAATG